>NW_019418885.1:6157-10828 GCF_000390285.2 Anoplophora glabripennis | reverse complement strand
CCGGAATTTGAATGAATGAAATAATCGTACTATTTTTACTATAAACGTATTTCCTGTAGCGACATCTATATGAATATTGTAGTACTTTGTTAGATTCCGTTCTTAAACTTCTGAATAATCTAATTGACTCTCCTAACTTATTAAATCTTGTAAATATTTATGTACCACTCAGAAATTTTAGAATTAATATATTATTCTAAGAGGCATTTTATCACACTAACTCTGGACAATGTTCGCCGTTGAACAGGATGTTCAGAACTTACAACAGTTTATTTTCCAATATAGATATATTTAGTGTATCACTAGCTAGCTTTAAGAGAGCACTAAAACAAATAACATTATGTTAGTACAGATAGTTACATTACTGTTTTTTATTGTATTTTATTAGTGTATTTATACTATATGTGTGTATATGCATATATGTGTCTATATATGTTTAGTTTATTTGTTAATTTTTGGGCTCTTAGCCAGCCTGTTTATGTTCCGCTTTCTAAATAAAAAAAAATAAAAAGATTTGTCAGACACGTCAAATCGCGTTTCCAATAACTCTAAACTTTTTGGAAAAGTAGCGTCGCGTTGACATCTGTGAAACAATGATTTCTGACTACCAAGACGTCATGAAACGCATCATTACTGGAGATGAGACTTAGATCTACGCTTACGACTCGGAAAAGGTGCAAAAGGTGAATCAAGACCGAAAAAACCACACCAGTCACTAAAAAATCAAGTTTATGTTGCCACTTTACTTTGATTATCATGGGGTAGTGCACTATGAATTTCTTTCAACCGGCCAAACTATTAACAAGGAATATTATTTGAGTGTTATGTGGCGTTTGCATGATGCTATTCGCCGCGAAAAGCCGGAATTATGGACAGACAACTCTTGGTTTTTGCATCATGATAATGCACCGGCTCATACAGCATTGATAATTCTAGACCATTTCGCCAAAAATGCAACTCATATCGTTCCTCAGCCACCGTATTCGCCTAATTTAGCACCGAGTGACTTCTGACTATTCCGTAAACTCAAAAGACCACTGCGTGGATACCGTTTCGAATCGATTGAGGAAATAAAAGCCGAATCGACGAAAGCATTGAAGACTATACTGGAAAAAGACTTTTTAGACTGTTTCGACCGTTGGAAAAAACTTTGTCATAAGTACATTGTATCGGGTGGGGATTACATTGAAGGCGACGAAATAGATTTTTTATTTTTTAAACAAATTCGCCTTATTTCTTGGACAACGGGTTATTTTTTCTTTCAGATATTGAATGATTTGAGAATTATCAGCATAAATTTTGCTCTTTTAAAAACGCTATAAATAGAAGTCTAATGGTGATACATCCCATGATCTTGATGGCCAATGAGCATCTCCTCTTGGAGAAATTACCCAATTACCAAATTTCTGATTCAAAAGATCGATTGTTTTCATTACTGTATGAGACATGTGTCATCGTCCTACTCAAACCACATATTCTGCACATTAATGCGCTCCAATTTATCCCATACAAAGTTATTAATAATCGTTCGATATCGAGCACCATGCACAGTGACAACATTTTCAGCTTCATTTTCGAAGAAATATGAACCACTCACTCCACCAGCCTAAAAACAGCCTCAAACAGATACTGAAATTGAAATAAGTGCATTGTAGCAGCATGCAATGAAGAGATATTTTTCCTTGAAAATAACACAAAGAGTTGCAAACAGGCAAGAAATTTTTAAATACCCAGTGGCGTATAATTTCTCAGGTGCTTAGTCATATTGATTTTAGAATTAAATAATTAATTAGTCTAAATAATTTGTAATAAATTGCAAAATATAAATATATCTCATACCCATTAAATATCACTATTTAAAAGATACGCAATTATCTGCATAATATGAGAATATCAGTCAATCTCATAATTTAATATCTCGCTGGATTCCTTACTTGCTGCTTATTTTTTCAAATTGTCTGAAGTAAAAAACTATTAGTTAGTATTAAACTATAGGCGATAATAGGTACTTAAGTGACCGTCATTTCCTACCCTCCTTCGTTGCTTGCTTTATATTAGGAATATTTACATCAATTTCTGTATATTTTTTAAATTATTTATTTATTATTATCTCTTATACTTACTCTTATACTTTAAAAACATTAAATTAATTCAAACTTAACTTTTGCTAGAATTCTCATCAATTGCAATCATGCTCTTTGATACCAAGTACGAAGAAAAAAATGCCTCCATAAACAGGTTAGTAATTAATAATTATTTAAAATAAGGAAGTAACTAACCTATTCAAATGAAAAACTGTTTACATCATTAAATAATACTGCAAAGAAAATATGTTATATCACAGACAATATAGCGTATCGCCACAGACTGCTTCTTAAATGCTGGAAATTGGCAACCCGAAATGGAAGCAGGCTTTTGTTAGCCGGCTTCCATCAATGAAATTTAGCGTGGTAACTCTTCTACTTAGTAATAGGTGGCAGTTCCAGAGGTGGCTTGGTTGCCAAATAATAACTGCTAAATAAATTTAAATTTAAATAAATTGTATGCTTTCAAGGAGTAGTTGAATACGAAATTTATTTAAAATAAACAACAACAAATCATCAATCAATACAGAGATAAAATAATGCGTTCGCTACTGCTGTTACAATTTTTGACTAACTTTTTTGTTTTTCGACATACTGACTTCGAACCTTTTCCATTCAACGCAGAACGGACAATCAGAATCAGAGGAGCGGGGAGATTTTTTAATTATTTTTTCAATTCAACGCACCGTTTCCGAAATATAAGACCTTTTTTACTATATCACCTCACACACCTCTTCTTTCCGAAATTTATTTTCCACATACGGACTTCGGACCTTTTCCATTCAACGCAGAACTGTCATACAGAACCAGGGGTGTGGGGAGATTTTTTCAATTATTTTTTCGATTTAACGCACCGTTTCCGAGTTATACGGCCTTTTTACTATAACACGACATACCTCTTGTTTCCAGAATTTATTTTCGACATACGGACTTCGGACCTTTTGCATTCAACGCAGAAGGAACATACAGAACCCGGGAGGGAGGGGTTGACATTTTTCAATTATTTTTTCGATTCAACGCACCGTTTCCGAGTTATAAACACTTTTTTATCCTATGACGTCACACACCGTTGGTCCCGATTTTTTTTTTTACATGCGGGTTTTGACGTTTTTCACTCGTTCACCATGGGAGATTTATTTGTTCACCATGGGAGATTTTTTGATACTTAAGAGTCTAAGCAAATACTGTTTTTTTTTCTTTCATATATTGTGACACCCCGCTCTGAGTCACCCACCGAGTGCTCTACTCAGAACCAAGGGGAAATTTATTTATATTTCTAGCCATTTTCGAGTTACGAGCAAAAATCGTTTTTTTTTCTTATACTGTGTGACATCATAGATCGATAACGAAGGCTAAAAAGGCCACGCGCTCTACCCCACGCTTCCTGCCTAGGTATCCTAAAATTGCTGGGGAGACTCCTGAAGAAGCAGAGAGAGATAGAGAGATAGAGAGAGAGAGAAACCCTCTATGAGGACAGAGTCACTCTATCTCTATCACACACTATAACTCTCGCATACAATCAGACAAAAACGACAGAAACGAACCTTTTTTTTAAATACATGGGACTTTATTAGAATAACCCATTTTAATTTAAAAAAATTAAAAATTTAATGGGTTATTCTGATGACGAAAAATAAAGCATAATTAACTGTATTATTCAAATAACAATAATGTGCAAAAGTTCTTCAGGAATATTGGCAAATTTATTTTGGAGGAAGAATCCCGTCAACGAACACTANACATGCGGGTTATGACGTTTTTTACTCGTTCACCATGGGAGATTTTTTGATACTTGGAGTCCAAGCAAATACTGTTTTTTTTTTCTTTCATATATTGTGACACCCCGCTCTGAGTCACCCACCGAGTGCTCTACTCAGAACCAAGGGGAAATTTATTTATATTTCTAGCCATTTTCGAGTTACGAGCAAAAACCGTGTTTTTTTTCTTATACTGTGTGACATCATAGATCGATAACGAAGGCTAAAAAGGCCACGCGCTCTACCCCACGCTTCCTGCCTAGGTGTCCTAAAATTGCTGGGGAGACTCCTGAAGCAGCAGAGAGAGATAGAGAGAGAGAGAGAGAAGCCCTCTATGAGGACAGAGTCACTCTATCTCTATCGCACACTATAACTCTCGCACACAATCAGACAAAAACGACAGAAACGAACCTTTTTTTTTAATACATGGGATGTATCATTATTAGAATAACCCATTTTAATTTAAAAAATTTAAAAATTTAATGGGTTATTCTGATGACGAAAAATAAAGCATAATTAACTGTATTATTCAAATAACAATAATGTGCAAAAGTTCTTCAGGAATATTGAGAAATTTATTTTGGAGGAAGAATCTCGTCAACAAACACTAAAAAATATTATTATTGTCAGTCCTTTAGACATATTTTTTTTAAACAACTGAAAATTTACAAGTATTGGAATAAAAATGCTAGGATACGCGTAGGTATGCGGGCCGCTGCATTTGATTCTTCCTAAAATTCTGCTGGTGGTGTACTCTACCGGCAATTCGGAAATTTAAAACTGCTGGCCTATTCCAGTAGCGGTCTGTGGCGATAGCTATTTTGTCTGTG
>NW_019418885.1:0-3932 GCF_000390285.2 Anoplophora glabripennis | reverse complement strand
ACAATACATTTTCAATATAGAATTATACCTAAATTATAAAATTTATATAAAATTAAAAATAATTTTAAATTGCACAACCAAACGGAAATTTTATGGTATGGTGTATATCAGAAATAAATTAATTTTAAAAGATATCGGAAAAATAAGACATTGTAGTAAAAATAAGTTGTACAAGTTTTCACCTAAGACTTTTTAAAGTGTTCATCGCCATACCATTGAAGTAAGCACACTTCACTATGAAACACCCTGTTGAAATATCTTATAAGAGTTACCAAAAATAAAAAGTGTATAAAATCAAATTAAAAAGATAACATGTCTATAGAAAATACCTTATATAAAATAAAGAACGTCTGACAGATCTGAAATCCTTATATTTTGCCAAATATTTTGTTTATAATTAGTATTATTTCAAAATTATTAGTATTAATATACCGATTTTTCTGCAAGATGTAAACAATATAAATATATTTGCAACGCCTCATCATCCCTTGTAAAATTATTTATAACCATCACACGCAGAATTTTATGAATTCAGATATTTAATATTCATTAAAAATTATTAACCTGTGTAAATATATTTGAAAATAGTATTAACAAATAGTTTTTTAATGCGCTTCAACTTTTAGTGAATATTTTTTGGATTTTGTAGATTTTCTCAAAATTTCAAATAATCGTATGAAAATTTAATACGATTTGTTCTTGTGACGATAAATATTCATGACAGTGTTTTCTGTGTGTACTTTGTCACTAACATCCCACACTGTACATACATACAGCGTGTTCTATTTAACCATACATCTATGGATCAAACGAACATTTTTTGCTAGATCTCGTAAAAATGCGTGGAAAACATATTCGAATCACTTTATAATTCAATGCCAAAAGTTAGATAAATACTATAGAATTTTTTTCCTACGCTCTTACGTGAAATCTGTCCAGAACTCCCTGTAAATACTAGAAGTATTGAGCAACAACGAAAAGGTAAAGAATCAATTTTTACTTCAAAATAATAACGAACTGAAAATACAAAAAATTTTCTCAATAAGAGATAGAAAATTACATATTTCGTGTTGGTGTGGCTCATCTAAAATAACGGATTAAGGATAGAAGACCACTGAAATATCTTTTATGATGATGCGGTCAAGGGACTATGGGATGTTTAATGTAATTATTATAAACCTACATACAAGACGAGACGAAAAGTGTTCTTGAACTTGTATTCGGGGGCCATGGCCGGACAGAGTGACCCAGAAACAACCAGGATTGACCACATGAGGAAAGATTTAAGGTGGCCTGATGTAAACTTAAAACTGTTTCGAAATCTCTATATAATTTCCCAGTCAAAATAAAATATACTTTAAAACGTGCCTCATCATTTAAATATAAATTCACATTCTATATGCATACAGAGCCAGAGGTATTAATATAAAATTCGATTTCCTTAAATTATTAATATATGCATAGTTAAGTAAATGGAAATAGGTCTTAATTATTATACAGGGTATAGGTACTTTAGTACGCAAACATATTTCAGAGGTGAACCTTAAACCATTATTTCGAAGAAAAGACCAGATAAGCCTATGCATCACACGGCTAGTTTTTCGAAGTATAGAGTACCTATTACATTTTTCGAAAAATAACACAGCCCCACAAAAAAAAGTGGCAGGTCCGAAAGACAAGACCATGGCATCCGTATGGTTTTGGGGTCGCTGAATCCGAATCCGGTGTCCGTTTGACGCGATTAGCGCTGGTTTAAGGTCAGTTCAAGGTCAAATGTAGAAAATCAATTGTCAACAAACTAAACCTACGTATCTATACGTTTTTGGGGTCGCCGATTCTGAATCCGGTGTCCGTTTGACTCGATCAGATCTGGTTTAAGTTCAGTTCAAGGTCAAATGTAGAGAATCAATTGCCAACAAAGTAAATCTACATATCTATAAGTTTTTGGAGTCGCCGAATCCGAATCTGATGTCCGTTTGACTCAATCAGATCTGGGTTGAGTACGTTTTGGGGGGTCGTTGAATCCGAATCTGATGTCTGTTTGAAGCGATCAGGTAGGTATATTAAATACTTTCTAATAGAAAAAGATCAATCAACATACGTAAGATACTTATCCAAATATTTTGATTTTAAACCTAAGTGAAAAATTTAATTGAGTTTGAGCAGAGAGAAAGGTTTCACCAAGATATTAAAGAAGGGAGAAATTTGGGTGACAATGAAACTATCACTGATATTGCTAGTGATACTAGTGATGACGAATATATTCCATATCACGTTGTGAAAAAGACAGGAACAATATCACAAAAAAAATAAATGATGTTCGAGATTTGGTCCTGGTAGAGAATGAAGGAGAGTTCCTAATATCATGGCTAAAAAATACTAAGCAACCCGGAAAAGTGAAAGATTTTTTCTATCAGTAGAGAAATAAGGAATACTTTCCTAACGATGAAGAATTTTCCTTAGGTTACTACAATGATTTTGTTGGATGAATCACTTCAAACATGGATGTTATAAACCTAACGCACATTGAAACAATAGTGCCGTAATTTGAGGATAGTCTTATATAGGATCAAATATGAACAACATAAATGGCTTTACATTTGACCTTGAACTGAACTTAAACCAAATCTGTTCGAGTCAAACGAACACCGGATTCGGATTCGGCGACTCCAAAAACGTATAGATACGTAGGTTTAGTTTGTTGACAATTGATTTTCCACATTTGACCTTGAACTGACCTTAAACCAGAGCTAATCGCGTCAACCGGACACCGGATTCGGATTCGACGACCCTAAAAACGTATAGATCAGATACATAGGTTTAATTTGTTGACAGTTGATTTTCTACATATGACCTTGAAATGACCTTAAACCAGAGCTAGCCGTGTCAAACGAACACCGGATTCGGATTCAGCGACCCCAAAACCATATGGATACCATGGTCTTGTCTTTCAGACCTGCCACTTTTTCTTTTGTGGGGCTGTGTAATTACGCAAATATGTCTGAAGATGTGTTTATTTACTCGCATTTTATTAGTTATGTACACAACAGTGTTTAAACCCATCAAAAACAAGAGAAGAGACATATAATAATTAGTAGAGTAAAAGTAAACATTAACAAAAAAGTGAATGTCCGTATTGATATTTAAAGTACGATGTTTTTTCGGGTTATTATTCCAGTTACAAAATTACATTGCACTTCCTTGGCCTTAGCGAGGAATTTTTGACCTGCCCTTGTTATACTCGGGCTAGTCTCTATGGGGGCGGACCCACGATGAGAACTCCTAGGCCCCCCTTATGTTAAGTTCTGTTCTTGTTGGTTCTAAAGCAACTGCTCCTGAAACAATGGTGATCCTCTAAAACGTTTAGTTGTTGCCTCTGTATCTGACAAACTCCATCGTGACGAAGCATTTCACTTCTTTTTACAAAAATGTGATAGTGATAAAATAATATAAAAGAACTATGCAGTTATATTATAAATATCATTAAAGTTACTATTAAAATATTCGGCATTAATTAAATAAAAGTGAGTTTAAGTTTATTGTGTTAAAGGTTAACATAATCAAAAATTGAATTTCTGTTTAATTATTTCGGTATCAAATGTCTATAAAACTCCTGCTTCCTTCTGTTGTTATAAGGGCAACACTGACTTCTTTTGAGGATGTAGATTGAGGGGGATTATGTTAGTAAATTATCTAAGTGAGAGTAAAAATTATATACCTACAGTCAGCGGCAAAAGTATGAAATACCTATATTTATTTAAAAATCAGATGTTCGTTATTTGAAAAATCGCTCGGACCCGTCGAATTATATTTTTAGTTGCGCATTTTCTGAAGCAATTTTCATTTATACAGGGTGGCCCAAAAGAAAGTTATGAAACTTTCCAACTTTTTTAAATGGATACCCCACTTTCTTGTATTTTTATTCAATTCTC
>NW_019418884.1:0-10834 GCF_000390285.2 Anoplophora glabripennis | reverse complement strand
ATGCGAAATTTTCTTCTATTTTCGAGAGCGACGAACACGGATCTGAAGTTATTAATGCACAAATAACAGACTTTCCTCCATTCTAACGCAGATTTTCTATAAAATGGACATAGTTTGGAACTCAAATTACTTTTTGTTGTGAAAAAATTTGTAATTTGCGCTTTTGAACATCGTAAATTACCAATTTCTTTACACCAAAAAGTTATTTGAGTTTCAAACTAACTCCATTTTATAGAAAATTTGCGACAAAATGGGGAAAAGTCTGTTATTTGTGCATTAATTCATATTTAGACAAACCGTGTAATAAAGCCTAGAAAAATGTATTGCTGGCTGGCTATTTGCTATAGAGCCCTCTTAACAAAAGTTTTTCGGTTTGTTGGAGGTCACTTCGTGACTTTGGTTTTTGGGGGAAGCGACCTTTGAAGATCATTCTGCATCTCTTTTGTAAATTGAATAACAAAGAAACTTCAAGATCTTTTTGGAGTCAATTATGTTTTTAAACGATAACCCCTACTTTTAGCAGATCTTGAAGTTTCTTTATCATTCTTCTTCAAGGGTTACTTTCACCAAAAACCGAACCATGTATCCTGATATAAAATTTTCCTCTAATTTCATTTCTGAAGTAAAAATAGTCGTTTCTGTTACAAAATACGAGTCGACATTCAAAATGACCTTGAAAAAGGGTCAAGGTTAAATCGAAGGACGTAAGTTTCGAGGTAGATGATTCTAGCCAGAATCACTTTTAACATTAACAAAGGTAGACTTTTCTATTAAAAAAAAGGGTTGACGTTTAAATGACCTTTAAAATATGGATCAAGGTCATCACAAGGTGATCCCTACAAACAGAACAACCTTTGCTAAGGTTTATTTTCACGATATGACCGCCAATTTAATTTTTCTGCAGGTTTTATGTATGTGTTTACGGTATTTAGTAACCTTATTAGGGACGATCATATACAAATGAGAGCGGGACAATATCGACTATGGCATATGACGTCACGAATTTGAAATATTAAATCATTTTTTTTTAATTAAAATCTATTGAAATATGTTCCTCAAATACGGGCGCTCTGAAATTGTGCAATCTTGTAAATAGTGGCGATTCCATTGATTTTATTGAATTTTTTTCTTCGACCGCACAAAAATTACTTCAGATTCGTGTTCAGCATCTTCGAAAATTGAGGGATTTCCAAAATTTTATGTATATTGGGTATTTTACGCTGCAGCTAATAATATATGCTTTATTGAACTATTTACCTTTATTTCGATTGATTTTAACAAACTTTTTTTTTGGATTCAGTACAGGGTGTTCGGAAAATAAGCGCAAAAAATTTTTGGAGATGATAAAAGTAAAGTATTTACGGAACCCCCTGTATATTAACAATGAAGTTATTAAATAACAATGATATGCTTTCGATATTTTATTCGTACTCTATAAACGTTTCATGTAACTTTCTTTTGAAATTTTGTCTTAGATTTTTAAGTGTTTTTGTGAAGTTTTTCGAATAAACGCCCGTTTCAATTTTATAGAATTAGTAAGAATTGCGATCGACAGTGAAGAATCGCTACGATTTTGTGCAATTGGTACAACTTACATGTAGTCAAGTGATTTATTTTTATTTTAGATTAGGTTCTTAAAATTTACAACTCTTCTGAAATCTGTGATGTATTTGCAATACTTTTCTCTACGTAAAGTTATGTCTACAATTTAAGGTATATTTTATCATATAGGAGATATATTATTAGTCTTTGTTTAATTTTTGTATGTAAATCATCGAAAATTTTTTTATTAAAATCATTTTCAAGAAAATCGAGTATCATTTTCACTTCAAAATTTTTCAGGTTTGTCAATTTTATTATGAAATTCCATTTTAACAGCTTTTATTTGCCTCTACAATCAGTATAAGACATTGAAGTGAAATCGTATAAAATAGCATTATTTATAATTGGCAAGTGTAAAAATTGATTAAAAAAACTATTATTTTTTTTTAGTTTTTATTTATCTGAAATATGAATACATGGATGTAAAAATTATTATCTGTCCAAAATCCATTAAAATTGGTCAAAAATGCAAAATTTTAAAAATTTTTATCTAATATCTAGGTCTAATGTGTTCATGTAGTAGAGGGTATATGAAATATTGATCTAGGTCTAAAATGCAAAATTTAGTATTTTTATCTAGATCTATGTTCTTTTATACAAAGATCAAATGGGAGAAGAATGAAAATTTTGTCTAAAAATCCATTAAAGCTGACAATATCTAAATCTAAAATGCGTTTTTTAAAAATATCTATTATCTAAGTACATTTAATACATCCATGTATGCGAGTATATCAAAATTTTATCTAGGTCTAAAAAGCAGAATTTAGTAATGGTTTTTAGTTTTTGTCTATCTAAAGTCCATTAAAGTTGGCATTATCTAGGTCTAAAATGCAAAATTTTATCTATTTACATCTAAAAAGCAGAATTTAGTGAATTTATTATTTATCTGAAATCCGTAAAAGTTTGCATCATCTAGGTCCCGATAGCAATTTTAAAAAAATATTATTTATATTTAATTTGTTCATGTATCTATTATCTAGGTCTAATAATTAATACATGGATGTATGTAAATGTTATCAGTCCAAAATCCATTAAAGTTGGTCCAAAATGCAAAATTTTTAAAATTTTATCTATTATGTAGGTCTAAAGTGTTCATGTGGAGGGTATATGAAAACGATCTAGGTCTAAAATGCAAAATTTAGCATTTTTATCTAGATCTGTGTTCTTTTCAAAAATCAAATTGGAAAAGAATGAAAATCATGTCTAAAATTCATTAAAGCTGGCAATATCTACATCTAAAATGTATTTTTTTAAATTATCTATTATCTAAGTCGAAGTCTAATACGTTTATGCATATGACAATTTAAAAAGCAGAATTTAGTAAATTTGTTAGTTTTTGTCTAAAATCCATTAAAGTTGGCATTATCTAGGTCTAAAATGCAAAATTTTATCTATTATCTGGGTCTAATGTGTTCATGAAAACTATATCTAAGTCTAAAATCAATAAAAGTTGTCATTATCTAGGTCTAAATGTAATATTTCGGAAATGTTATCAATTATCTAGGTCTGATGTGTTCATATGGGGGGTAATGAGAATTTTTATCTAGGTCTAAAATGCGAATAACAGTAAAATACTTTGGTCTAATTTTTCACAAACTATTTTATTTAGGTCCAAAACAGATAGCACCCTCTCAAAAATCTGTAACTTTTGCAATTCCACGCGTCTGCACTGAATTTTTTTGCTTTCAGTCATATTTTACTTCATTTATTCTATTTCTAAATGAAATAAATGCTAATCTCAATCGCACTTTTATTTAAAAAAATATGTAAAAAAATATATGTTGAATGTAATAGTAAAGTAAAAACGAGTGTTTTTAAGGAGTATTTTTTTGATGTCCAAGAAGGTGACTGTAATGCATTCCTAATGGCTATATGCAGAGAAACAAAGCAATTTTTTTTTCGAAATGTGATAAAATGCTAAAAAATGTAAAATTATATTAGAAAAACTGATAACTGATCGATAAAAATTAGAAATTAAAAAAAAACTGTATTATGGAAGTTAATAATATCGATGAAGTTTGATTAAGAGAAGTCTATAGCAAATAGGCAACCAGTAATACATTTTTATAGATTTTATTTTATTTAAATATGAATTTAATATACAAATAACAGACTTTCCTCCACTATGTGGCAGATTTTCTATAAAACGGAGCTAATTTAAAACTAAAATTACTTTTTGTTGTGAAGAAATTTGTAATTTTCCGGTTTTGAACAAGCGGCATTGTAAATTACAAATTTCTTTACATCAAAAAATCATTTGAGTTTCAAACTATCTCCATTTTATAGAAAATCTGCTTTAAAATGGGGGAAAGTCCGTTCTTTGTGCATTAATTCGTATTTAGACAAACTGTAATAAGATCTACAAAAATGTATTGCTGGTTGGTTATTTGCTATAGAGCCCTCTTAACAAAAATATCAGGACGTCAAGTTAAAAACAAGGAACACCATTAAAAAAATGACAAGAGCAAAAACTGACATTTTTTTATTTTTTATATAAACGAAATCTGTTAGATTTTTGCCAACAAATCACATTCTACATGGATATTTTTAATTTTGGCCAATTACAAGCAAAATAACCGGAGAATAGCTGTCAATCAGGAAAAGTAGTTCAAACGTACACTCAAAATTGAAGCTCAAAAGGAAAACAATATTAATTTTAAGACAATATGTAAAAGGTGTATAATAAACTCACCTTAAGACCGAAGCTCCCTTCTCGCTTACAGCGTTCGATGTTTCATCCTTGGAGCCTTCTCACATCCCAGATTCAGTTCCATTGATCGAGTGAATCGAAGCACCTGCGCTGCCATCGAAAACTTCACAACCAGGGCAAAAACAGTCTTTAGAAACGAATTTTTAAGCATTGAAATAGTCCAGTAGAATTTATCCCTCAATCGATAAAGTTGCGGAAATAAAAAACCGTTACGCTGATTACATACTTTATTTTTATATCATTTCCAACAGTAAAATACCAGTAACAAACAAGGTCTTAATAATACGAGAGGTTATACACAGATATTCAAAGAGGATGTCTCGAAAACTACTACTAACGGAAGTAAAGGTGAAATCTGTACAAACACCGATAAAAAAATAATAATAACGCCCCGGGGCTAAAGAAAAGAGTGGAAGGAAACAAAAAAAACAAGGGGAACGAATGGCCTATATCACAATATGCTGTTTTTTCAAGTTCAATTCCAAATATATGACGCTCCAAGTGAACGACCGACTTATCTACACAAATTACTAAATAGTGGAAACCTCGTAAAATAAAACGCTGCGTGCCCGTGGAAGATCGACGACAGCTTTAATGTGAACGCTACAATACGACTAAATCTAAGGAAGGAGAACATTGCGACTAACTAGGGGACAGGGGGACCCTGTTCGAACGAGTGTTTTCGAGAAAGGACAGTTTGTGGGCGTGGATCGGGCGGAACGGGAGACACATCACTTGGAGTTAGTAACTGTCAAAAGTACGGTTACTCAGAGAAGTAGTTCAAATGTACACTCGAAGCGGTTCAAATTTTTATATTTTCTCGAAAATGGCAGTAGTTCAAACATATATTCTAATTTATTGACTAAATTCACAATCCATATCACTTTTTTGAAAACAAGAGAGCCCTCAGTGCCCTTTACTATGTTTAAATTCCAGTGGTTTAATCAAACACAACAGTAGTTCTAATGTACACAACTATACCAAGTACAGTAGTTCAAATGTACACAACTATACCGAAAACAGTAGTTCAAATGTACAGACTACTCCAATACTAGTTCAAAAGTACACAATTATTTCAAGAATAGTAGTTGAAACGTACACAAGCACTTCAAGAACACCAAGAACACTATTTCAAACGTACATCGAAATTTGAACCGATTATTGTGCTGGTCTTTAGTTCTATCGTCACTGAATGACTAATGAAAAGATCGTCTTTGGGGTTCTCTCTTTCCCTCCCAGTACACTCAAAACAGAAACACTTTTCACCCTTCCAAAAATATAATCAAACAACCGTTTAAACATCAGTCGAGCAAAAATGTCAAAACAGTAAATTTTTATTTGACCAACATTTTTTTTCTGCCAAGAAGCTGCTATATACGTAGATTCCACTGCATTGTACAAATGGTTAAACCTCCGGATAAAAGTAGTTCAAATATACACAACCATTCCAAGAACAATTGTTCAAACAAATCAAAATTTAAACGTTTTTAAGTCTAGATTCAATTTTAATAAATTTGTCCCAGTTTCTGTTTTGAGAGTACTGAGAAAGATGGAAAACCTCCCATACAGCCTTTGGAATCACATAATAACGCATAATGGTGTGCCCAAGTTGGTTTAAATTTCAGCAATTTACTCAAAAACAGCTGTAGTTCAAACACACAATTACTCCAAGAACAGGAGTTCAAACGTACACAACTACACTGAGAATAGTAGTCCAGAGACAACTACTCTGAGAAAAGTAGTTCAAATGTACACAACTAGTCCAAGAACAGTAGTTCAAATATATGTCGAAGTTTAAACTTATTGTTTTTAGGTTTAGGGCTTCCATTTTAACGAATTTGTATCCTTTGCTGTTTTGGGAGTAGTGAGAGATGGAAAACCTCAGCTTTTGGAATCACATAATACAGCCCCAGTTGGTTTGAATTTCAGCAATTTACTAAAAAACAGCTGTAGTTCGAACATATACAACTACTCCAAGGACAGTAGTTCAAACCCACAATTACTCCAACAGCTGTAGTTCAAACATACACTACTTCAAGAATAGTAGTTCAAACGTTCAGAACAGTGGTTCAAACTTACACAACTCAGAATAGTAATTCAAATGTAGACTACATTGAGAATAGTAGTCCAAACGTTCACTACTACAGGACAAGTATTCCAAACATACACAACTTTGAGAAAAGTAGTTCAAACGTACACAACCCTGAGAATAGTATTTCAACTTCGAGAATAGTAGTTCAAACGTTCACAACTACTAGAACAGTAGTTCACGCAATTACTCCAAGAACTGTAGTTCAAACATACACAACTACACTGAGAATAGTCCGAACATACTTCAAGAATAGATCAAACGTTCACAACTACTTCAAGTAGTTCAAACATACTCTGAGAATAGTAACACTACTTCGAGAATAGTAGTTCAAACGTACACAACTACTCCAACAATAGTTCAAACATATACAACTCTGAGACTAGTAGTTCAAACGTATACTACTTTGAGAATAGTAGTTCAAACGTTCACAACTACTCCAAGAACTGTAGTTCAAACACAGTTACTCCAAGAACTGTAATTCAAACATACACAAACTCGATAGTAGTTCAAACGTTCACAACTACTAGAAAAGTAGTTGAAACATACACAGCGCTAAGAATAGTAGTTCAAACGTATACTACTTTGAGAACAGTAGTTCAAACGTACACAACCACTCCAATAGTAGTTCAAACGTATCATTCTTTGCATACAATCTGTTATGTGCATTCCGCCCGACCCACTCAAGTGTCTTTAATTTAATCTTACGATTAAAACTTCTTCGCTCATTCGCGTCAGTTGAAAGTGGCATACATGAAGATTCCCGTATACTCGTAAGACCGCTCCGTGTTCCCTATCGGTTAATTGCCCCCCTTTGGCTTCCGCCTGGTCTCCTGCACGGCGGCCACCAGGCTCTTCACCGCCTCCTCGTGACCTGAGGGAGAAGGTACAGAATCACAAATCAGAAATCGAAAAAAACAAACAAACAAACAACGGCTCACCCTCGAAACTGTCGGCCTTCCGCAGCGGCGGCATGGGCGGCGTCGGGGCGGACATCTTGTGGCACATGTGGTGCCGCCTCTTCGGCGGGAAAGTCTCCCAGCTGCGCTGCTTCTGGGCCAGCGACATGTTCTTGTTGCGGCGGTTGATCACCACCACCAGGGTCTTGTCGTTGCCCTCGAGACTCGAGCGGCGGCTGGAGGTGCTCAGCGAGTCGGCCGAGTCGTGCATGGAGTAGAAGACGTTGTCCTCGCCGTCGCTGTAGGGGTAGACCTGAAAACGGGANTTCCATTTTAACGAATTTGTATCCTTTGCTGTTTTGGGAGTAGTGAGAGATGGAAAACCTCAGCCTTTGGAATCACATAATACAGCCCCAGTTGGTTTGAATTTCAGCAACGCACTCAAAAACAGCTGTAGTTCGAACATACACAACTACTCCAAGGACAGTATACTTCGAGAATAGTAGTTCTACCATTCACAACTACTCCAAGACCAGTAGTTCAAACACAATTACTCCAAGTACTGTAGTTCAAACATACACAACTACTCTGAGAATAGTCCGAACGTACTTCAAGAATAGATCAAACTTTCACAACTACTTCCAGAGTAGTAGTTCAAACGTACACAACTATTCCAACAATAGTTCAAACATATTTAACTCTGAGACTAGTAGTTCAAACGTATACTACTTTGAGAATAGTAGTTCAAACTTTCACAACTACTCCAAGAACTGTAGTTCAAACACAATTACTCCAAGAACTGTAATTCAAACATACAAACTCGATAGTAGTTCAAAAGTTCACAACTACTAGAAAAGTTGTTCAAACATACACTACTTTGAGTTTAGTAGTTGAAACATACACAGCTCTAAGAATAGTAGTTCAAACGTATACAACTTTGAGAACAGTAGTTCAAACGTGCACAACCACTCCAATAGTAGTTCAAACGTATCATACTTTGCATACAATCTGTTATGTGCATTCCGCCCGACCCACTCAAGAGTTTTTAATTTAATCTTACGATATAAAACTTCTTCGCTCATTTGCGTCAGTTGAAAGTGGCATACATGAAGATTCCCGTATATTCGTAAGACCGCTCCGCGTTCCCTATCGGTTAATTGCCCCCCTTTGGCTTCCGCCTGGTCTCCTGCACGGCGGCCACCAGGCTCTTCACCGCCTCCTCGTGACCTGAGGGAGAAGGTACAGAATCACAAATCAGAAATCGAAAAAAACAAACAAACAAACAACGGCTCACCCTCGAAACTGTCGGCCTTCCGCAGCGGCGGCATGGGCGGCGTCGGGGCGGACATCTTGTGGCACATGTGGTGCCGCCTCTTCGGCGGGAAGGTCTCCCAGCTGCGCTGCTTCTGGGCCAGCGACATGTTCTTGTTGCGGCGGTTGATCACCACCACCAGGGTCTTGTCGTTGCCCTCGAGACTCGAGCGGCGGCTGGAGGTGCTCAGCGAGTCGGCCGAGTCGTGCATGGAGTAGAAGACGTTGTCCTCGCCGTCGCTGTAGGGGTAGACCTGAAAACGGGACGTGCATTTCGGGGAAGGGGGACGAGACAGCGACGTACCTTCTTCTTCGGCTGTTTCGCGGGCGGCTTGCATTTGTTCTTGCCCTTGGGGCTGCTGGGGCTCGACCTGGTCTCGTGCACCAACGCCTTGATGTTCTGGCTGGTCGCGTCGGAGATCCTCTGGTACTCCGACTCGGACTTGCACTTCTTCACCTCGCTGTCCGACTTGCTGGAGGCGTTTATCTTGTCGCAGCTCTTCCCGATCTTCTTGTACATTATGCGCTGCTTCGATCCGAGTTTGGCTGCAAACACGCCTTGTTTTCACAAAAAAAATAACGAAAATCGACGTTCTTCCTTACCGATAGACTCCAGGTCGGTCTTGCTTAGCTTCCTGTCATCCTTCAGCAACTTCCGCTCCGTCTCGGTGTCGGACTTGGAGGACGGCTGACTCTGGCGCCTGTTCATGATGTCGTGCAGCTTCTCCTTGATGTGCGCCTCCAGCTTGTCGATGTTCATCTGCTGGCTGCCCCCGAAAAAGTCGGTTTTAATCACACGGCGGAACGGAAGGCGTACGGGACGCTACCCACGGATCACGTTCAGATAAATTTTGATTTTGACCAGTAACCTGCAACGGGGTCGTTCCCATAAGTGAAACGTTATACGAACGTGAAATAATCAACAAACAAGAACGTTTCGTTGCAATTCCTCAAAGTAACATTAAAAGATGAGAATGGTAGCAGGGGCGACAACGGTCACCCGTAGCGGTTGATCGCTTAAGCGTTTACAACGATTCTAAATGCAATGAAATGTTAAAAGGATGAAATTATTGTGTTTGTCTTTACCGTTGCTTGAAAGTAGTTCAAACGTACAACTTACGTCAACATGGTGTTTTATTCCACGAAACGATTGGAAATCAAAAAATTACAAATGCATGAACGTAAATACGAAATGGGAAACGACCCTATCAGATTTCACTGGTCAACTACCAAACGGGGGACTCGTTTGACTTTTGCGCCAAACAATTACAATTTTTTATAACACGATGAGATGAATTTTGACAGCACTAAAACGTGAAACAGCACCCTACCTTGTCATGAACGGTTTTTTGACAGTGGGTTTCTGTGGCGTCGACAATGGCTTTTCCGTCTGCCCCGCCGACTTGCTGCGTTCTCTCTCCTGGATGTTGGGACGGACCTTTTCCAATAACTGACCCAGAACCCTGCTGCGGGATCGCGGGATCTTGCCCAGGGCGGCGTCGGACTGCTGCAGGATCCCTAAGCCGTAACGGTAAGTAAAGACCAACGGTACGTTTATATCGATATAAAAATAACGGTTATAACAAGAATATGTTTGTTTTATGTCTAGAAATTTACGAAATCTGCGAATTTAGAGTATTAAGGCAACTGTAGGCAAGATGTAACCTACAAAGTGTCACTGCAGCTCAATGCCTACTAGCAGAAAGCATCGCTTTGTGCCTACTGACAGACTTACCGAACATAAATTGGCTCCGAAATCTCACCAGTACGCCATAAGCGAGTTGATCTACTGACATTTTGCAGATGGGTGAGATATAAACTACAAAATGGTTAGTCGTCACCTTTACTCATTGCCTACTACAAGGTGTAGTAGGTGCAAAGCACTGCTTTGTGTCAGTAGGCACTGAATAGCAGTGACAGTTGAGATATAACACTTTTTGCAGGTTATGTCTCATCCACACTTAAACAATGTGGTTTATAGACATCCAAACAGCCAGATCATCCGTTGGTTGTATGGAATACCGACAAGAATTAATAAGTCCATGCCTCGTAATTTTACTGACAAGCGATCGTAACCGTTTACTAGATATTGCGGGTATAATGCAATGCTAGTCGACAGAGAAATCGGTTCCTACAGCATGCGACGATAGTAATACTTTCAAAGTGCCTACAGATGAGTAGGTCATTTTGCGAGTAGGTACAAAGTACTGCTTTGTGACAGTA
>NW_019418883.1:6434-10834 GCF_000390285.2 Anoplophora glabripennis | reverse complement strand
GAACTTAATCAAGATGCTCTAACTCAAAAATTATGGTACGTACGTTATGACGATCTCCTTGATTTTATTTGTAACTTTCACCATTTTGTTATTATTTCACAACTTGTTAAGATGATACGTATAATTAAATGCAGAATTTATCCAAATGATTTTACAAACCATGTTCAAAATAATGCAATATGAGAAATAATAAAAACAATGTAAAATGTATCACAATTGAGTAACGTTCATCATGACAAAAATAAAAGAGGCTATGTAACCAGATTATTAAAGTTCCAGACAATTAAAATCATTGCAACCAATATCTTATTATCATATTTTCGGTAAACATAAAGTTTGGAAAAATAAATTATTATTAATCTTAAAAACAAACAGTTTTAACTATTACAATAATTTCTTTTATTTATTTATTAATCTTTGATTTTGAACTTCACAAAGTTCCATATTGACTGTATTTTTTCTGGAAAACCTAACTAATTTATCGCACTTATACTTTGGACTCCCTGTATATTTGCATAATATTTATATTTCTGTAACATGACTGCAAAATCACATCATCTATTTCTCATGCAACTCAAAGCAGTTAATGTTTCGAATAAAGAAATAGCCAGAAATCAATAGTTTTAGGTATAAAAAAACAAAATCGTAACTAAATATAAAATATGCGTTAAACATCAAAACTAGCCTGAAAGTTACATCATCGAAACATTTTTAGAACTGCGTTAATTGTCAACTAAGAACCTAAACCTTGCAAATGCAATTCATGCCCTTCAGGAGTGCAGTGATGCGAATAGAAAACAGGATTTGACGTGCATGCACAAGTATTACTAGAATAATACAACGAGTCGGCCATGCAATGCAGCCATCTCCTCAAGTCGAGCAATATTAGATTATGGGAGATGAGATATGCTCATGAAAATTCCTGACTACATACGGGTCGAAGCCTTGCGAACAGCCTTTCCAAGGGCGGATCGTTTAAAAGATTTTGTCATCCAGTGTCGTATCTGATTTATTTTTCAGACTGAAAATTACGGTCCCGTATTAAACTGCGCAGATTTTATCTTTTTATGAAGAAACCGGTTTCAAATTTATTAGTTCTTATCAGGACGCCGTAAGTAATGCGGCTGACATGTTTTTTAGTACGAGTGAAAATAACCTATAAAGTATATATCATAGAAGTATAGATCCAGAACTTATCAAAAAAAAATTTTACTGTAAAGGGGACTCTTACAAATACAATTTTCTAAAAAACAAATCAAAAAGGGCACTTCGAATATGATTTAAAAATATACTTCTGCACGGCACTGGAAATTGGTCCACTGTAAAACCTGATCTTGCGCAAGGCAAAGTATGCAGTCGGCGACCGGCACGGCGGCAAAGTGTAATAAAAAATGATAGGATAAAAAATTTAAAAAATTCTTTCCCAAGGTAAGAAATAAATAAAATTTTATAACACCAATTTTATATGTTATTATTGATTAATTAAATAATTTGACATACCTTATGTTACAACTGTTCAAAATTTTGTCTACCGACGTGTAAACACATTTGGGACCGTCTTACCCAGTTTCTACGAACTAACACAAATGTTGTCTTGCTTCACTATAAATTAAAACGATATTCATCCTATCCGAGTACACGTAACCCATTCTTGACTATTGTAAAAACTAGTGTAAACACTATCGTTAATACATGTTAATACTAGCAATAAAATCGGACTTCAGTATTTGGAATCACCTGGCACAACGCGAATGCAGCTGGAGACTGCAGTATCCCAGCGATGTGAGGGTTGTAAATATTACAACTTTAATCATTTTTTTCTCGGAAACTATAAGGATTTTATAAAAAAAAATTACGATATTCACTTGTTGCTACTCAACGCAAAATAGCACAAAGCGTTACTTTGTATTGGCAGAGAGTGACCTATTAATCTGTAGTTACTACGAAAACATGTCTTCTTTTCGCACTCGACCAAATAAACCTTTTAATTATGCGAAAATAAGTCACACTCACATAGTATTTACAGATTAGTATGTATAAGTCAATAGCTTTGTGTTAATAGGCGTTTCTACATCTCATACTATACAAATTTGCATATTGTCAGGGTCCATAAGTATTTTTGAATATTGAAAACACGAAATCATTAAAAAAATGGTGAAATAAAAGAGGGCTTAGGTGAGATTCGTGAGAAATTTTTTTGAAGTAACAGCAACTGAATATACAGGATGATTCAGTCATAACGCCATTAAGTTTAACCATTATTTGGAAGGATTTGGAAGGACAGAAATTCGAAAAACAACATTTTTACTGGACTTTTTAAAAAATAATCAAATTATCCCTTAACTCCCGTTAATTCGGTGCCCTACTTCACAACAGGGAACGGCGCAAGGGAGTTTATAATTATCACTACACTTTAATTAATACGTGGGAACTTAGAAATGTTGTACGTTCAGAGAATGAATTCCAGATACTTACCGTACGTCGCTCATATACAAGGTAATGGTTGACACTTAAGTTAGAAGAACAAAAAAAACACCAGAACTTTCTTGGGTCCAGACGTTTCTGTTTTTATCTTACTGGCGGGAAACCTGAATATCGAGACGCTTTGGTATAACTATACCATGATATTAGTTATCTAATTAACTGGACTTACCTTTATTTAAATAATTATGTGACTAATTGAACTCACAAGTAACCCTAGCCTTCCTCTAGTGACTCCGTGTAGCAATACGGGACGGATTAGTCAATCTCATTTAATCTATTCTTACAGTTTGGAAAATCCGCCTAAAAACCAGCTATTTGATATATCTTTCTTTTCCAATTATTATCAATTTAATAACTTATTTACATATCTTGGTATTCCTAGGTGTTCTTTCGAATGCATTTCGCGCGTTATTAGAAATATCGACTTTTCTCTTTATACCAGATGGTCAACACATGGCCCCGACGGTCTAAGTGAACTTGTTAAAAAAATACTGCTAAATTTCATTAGGCCTTCTGCGAAGGACAGCCTTGTGGCGTCGCTAAACCTACTTGAAAACTATTAACTTTTCGATAAAATTAGTGTTGACTGAAATATTTTATTTTTTGGGCCCATCCATTCCGAGAACTAACAAATAAATTACTACGCGTCCCGGCTTTTGTTACAAAAGCAATAAGTCACGTATACGTACTACAAACTGAATAATTAATTGAACATAATTTTAAAAACTCATATTCGGTTATGAAACATAGTTAACACGTTAACAATATTAAAAATACTAATTGGAATAACCTAACATTCGAAAACAATTATTATCCTTTTATATTTGTTTTTATTAACAAATAAATAATACTTTCAAAATGTAAAAAATATCTTATTCATGTGTCTAGGTAAAAAGCTCTGTTTATTCGTTGTCGTTCACTACGGATTAAAAACGCATTAAAAGCTAGATTAATGACCGAATTTTACGGTAGGTAAAGATTCACTCCCGATAAACTATTGTGGGACAGCGGTCAGTAACGGTAGGAACAGGGTTCAAATAATGATTTGAAAATATTTTATTAATTTTTCCATATCTTCCCTTAAAATGAATGACATTAAGGCTGAATCACCCTATAGAGACACATATGTAATTATTTAAAGTCGCATATAAATGTTATCCATCCAATTGATTTACATTCTTTTTCTGCTTTTATGTACAAAAAACGTGTGTACAAAAATAATTATATTCATCTGAAAATTAAGCAAGTTGTGTCATAATTTGAGAATCTTAACGGCTACATTTGTAGTCTTGATTAAATTTGGTCATAAAAAACATCACTTCATAAGGCGAGACGATTACTACGTAAAACGCGAGTTGGCTCGTAAAATATGTATAATTTAGTAATTTTTGTTGCTTAAGATTGTTTAGAGCACTGGCAGTGTTCCCCTCGTTTTAGGTAGAACATAAATTAGTGGCGGCATCTTCTCCCTCGCTAGTCTGTACACACTACTGAATGCAGACACAAATGAACAGATCTTATTATTCTCGCTTTTGAAAGAAAGGATTTCTGTTACCCATTACAACTCAAATTCACCACCACTATGGTTTCCACAAAACGCGGCGGCCTAGATTCCCCCGCAGCGGAAATTCACGCTGCCGCACATACTTTCCTAAATTGATGTTTAAACTCTTCTTCTTTGTAGAGAGGAAAATTCGTATTACATTTTATTTACATCTCCTTAGACGAAGATTTGCTCTCGGCTTGTTTTTAACTCTTAAATTCTCAGTAAGAACATTTTTAATGGATGGAATTAAGTGCAATTCAATATTTAATTTATGAAAATGATGTATCCCGAAAGATATAAGAGAGAGAAAGAGAGCTCTGTTATAATATTTTAACGAAAAATTCTATTACAATTTTATTCATTTTTTTAT
>NW_019418883.1:0-4530 GCF_000390285.2 Anoplophora glabripennis | reverse complement strand
GGGGTGGGGGGGTGGAAAATTGCTTCTCCATCGCGGCACTTAGGCCCCTTGTACACCCCTCTTTCATTACTCGAGTACTTTTCTTCAAACCATCCTATTACTACACGATTGGCTTGGTGGCATAGTCTCGTACAATTTTTTATGTATGATAGCATGGTCTTGAGTTACAGACATTTATTGCTCTATTCTCATTACTATTTCATCGGGGATCACACGCAGGCGGAAGGTGTTCAGCGACCCAGTTCTCTAGTAGGCTGCCACAGCCACGTCCCGAGCCTGCCTTAGTTCACCCATCCAAGTTCCAGCCTGCGTCCATGATGCTTACCTAGGCGGATCGAAATCCATCGGCCAAAACACCCGGCTAGGCGGTCCCTCAAACACCCTGTATATCTAATTCTAATTTTCGAACTTAATCAAGATGCTCTAACTCAAAAATTATGGTACGTACGTTATGACGATCTCCTTGATTTTATTTATAACTTTCACCATTTTGTTATTATTTAACAACTTGTTTAGATGATACGTTTAATTAAATGCAGAATTTATCCAAATGATTTTACAAACCATTTTCAAAATAATTCAATATGAGAAATAATAAAAACAATGTAAAATGTATCACAATTGAGTAACGTTCATCATGACAAAAATAAAAGGGGCTATGTTACCAGATTATTAAAGTTCCAGACAATTAAAATCATTGCAACCAATATCTTATTATCATGTTTTAAATTTTTATTAATCTTAAAAACAAACAGTTTTAACCATTACAATAATTTCTTTTATTTATTTATTAATCTTTGATTTTGAACTTCACAAAGTTCCATATTGACTGTATTTTTTCTGGAAAACCTAACTAATTTATCGCACTTATACTTTGGACTCCCTGTATATTTGCATAATATTTATATTTCTGTAACATGACTGCAAAATCACATCATCTATTTCTCATGCAACTCAAAGCAGTTAATGTTTCGAATAAAGAAATAGCCAGAAATCAATAGTTTTAGGTATAAAAAAACAAAATCGTAACTAAATATAAAATATGCGTTAAACATCAAAACTAGCCTGAAAGTTACATCATCGAAACATTTTTAGAACTGCGTTAATTGTCAACTAAGAACCTAAACCTTGCAAATGCAATTCATGCCCTTCAGGAGTGCAGTGATGCGAATAGAAAACAGGATTTGACGTGCATGCACAAGTATTACTAGAATAATACAACGAGTCGGCCATGCAATGCAGCCATCTCCTCAAGTCGAGCAATATTAGATTATGGGAGATGAGATATGCTCATGAAAATTCCTGACTACATACGGGTCGAAGCCTTGCGAACAGCCTTTCCAAGGGCGGATCGTTTAAAAGATTTTGTCATCCAGTGTCGTATCTGATTTATTTTTCAGACTGAAATTTACGGTCCCGTATTAAACTGCGCAGATTTTATCTTTTTATGAAGAAACCGGTTTCAAATTTATTAGTTCTTATCAGGACGCCGTAAGTAATGCGGCTGACATGTTTTTTAGTACGAGTGAAAATAACCTATAAAGTATATATCATAGAAGTATAGATCCAGAACTTATCAAAAAAAAATTTTACTGTAAAGGGGACTCTTACAAATACAATTTTCTAAAAAACAAATCAAAAAGGGCACTTCGAATATGATTTAAAAATATACTTCTGCACGGCACTGGAAATTGGTCCACTGTAAAACCTGATCTTGCGCAAGGCAAAGTATGCAGTCGGCGACCGGCACGGCGGCAAAGTGTAATAAAAAATGATAGGATAAAAAATTTTAAAAATTCTTTCCCAAGGTAAGAAATAAATAAAATTTTATAACACCAATTTTATATGTTATTATTGATTAATTAAATAATTTGACATACCTTATGTTACAACTGTTCAAAATTTTGTCTACCGACGTGTAAACACATTTGGGACCGTCTTACCCAGTTTCTACGAACTAACACAAATGTTGTCTTGCTTCACTATAAATTAAAACGATATTCATCCTATCCGAGTACACGTAACCCATTCTTGACTATTGTAAAAGTAGTGTAAACACTATCGTTAATACATGTTAATACTAGCAATAAAATCGGACTTCAGTATTTGGAATCACCTGGCACAACGCGAATGCAGCTGGAGACTGCAGTATCCCAGCGATGTGAGGGTTGTAAATATTACAACTTTAATCATTTTTTTCTCGGAAACTATAAGGATTTTATAAAAAAAAATTACGATATTCACTTGTTGCTACTCAACGCAAAATAGCACAAAGCGTTACTTTGTATTGGCAGAGAGTGACCTATTAATCTGTAGTTACTACGAAAACATGTTTCCTTTTCGCACTCGACCAAATAAACCTTTTAATTAGGCGAAAATAAGTCACACTCACATAGTATTTACAGATTAGTAGGTATAAGTCAAAAGCTTTGTGTTAATAGGCATTTCTACATCTCATACTATACAAATTTGCATATTGTCAGGGTACATAAATATTTTTGAATATTGAAAACACTTCACGAAGTCATTAAAAAAATGGTGAAATAAAAGAGGGCTTAGGTGAGATTCGTGAGAAATTTTTTTGAAGTAACAGCAACTGAATATACAGGATGATTTCAGTCATAAGCCATTAATTTTAACCATTATTTGGAAGGATTAATAGACAGAAAATCGAAAAATAACATTTTTACTGGACTTTTTAAAAAATAATCAAATTATATTATCCCGTTAAATCGGCGCCCTACTTCACAACAGGGAACGGCGCAAGGGAGTTTATAATTATCATTACACTTTAATTAATACGTGGGAACTTAGAAATGTTGTACGTTCAGAGAATGAATTCCAGACACTTACCTTACGTCGCTCATATACAAGGTAATCCAGTGGTTGGTTGTATAGGGTGACACTTAAGTTAGAAGAACAAGAAAACACCAAAACTTTCCAGGAAGGGTTTTAATAACAATAAAAACAAAACAAACAAACAAAATAACGACACAACGGGCTAGAAAAACATTATTAATTAATTTATTGACACGCGACAGCGTACCAAGATTCAGGGAATGTGCGATCCATAGCAAAATTTGGAATGACTTTATCCATTATTAAATTAACCCGAGACTCTAAAACTAAGTAGACTCAATGTAGTACCCAAGGAAAAACTGTTTTTTTTTTCGGAGATCTCTCCTGAATTCAACACCTCGCTTCGACACGCCCATTTATTGGGTCCAGACGTTTCTGTTCTTATGTTACTGGCGGGAACCCTGAATATCGGGACGCTCTGGTATAACTATACCATGATATTAGTTATCTAATTAACTGGACTTACCTTTATATAAATAATTCTGTGATTAATTGAACTCACAAGTAACCCTAGCCTTCCTCTAGTGACTCCGTGTAGCAATACGGGACGGATTAGTCAATCTCATTTAATCTATTCTTACAGCTTGGAAAATCCGCCTAAAATATTTGATATATCTTTCTTTTCCAATTATTATCAATTTAACAACTTATTTACATATCTTGGTATTCCTACGTGTTATTTCGAATGCATTTCGCGCGTTATTAGAAATATCGACTTTTCTCTTTATACCAGATGGTCAACACATGGCCCCGACGGTCTAAGTGAACTTGTTAAAAAAATACTACTAAATTTCATTAGGNTTGTCAGGGTCCATAAGTATTTTTGAATATTGAAAACACGAAATCATTAAAAAAATGGTGAAATAAAAGAGGGCTTAGGTGAGATTCGTGAGAAATTTTTTTGAAGTAACAGCAACTGAATATACAGGATGATTCAGTCATAACGCCATTAAGTTTAACCATTATTTGGAAGGATTTGGAAGGACAGAAATTCGAAAAACAACATTTTTACTGGACTTTTTAAAAAATAATCAAATTATCCCTTAACTCCCGTTAATTCGGTGCCCTACTTCACAACAGGGAACGGCGCAAGGGAGTTTATAATTATCACTACACTTTAATTAATACGTGGGAACTTAGAAATGTTGTACGTTCAGAGAATGAATTCCAGATACTTACCGTACGTCGCTCATATACAAGGTAATGGTTGACACTTAAGTTAGAAGAACAAAAAAAACACCAGAACTTTCTTGGGTCCAGACGTTTCTGTTTTTATCTTACTGGCGGGAAACCTGAATATCGAGACGCTTTGGTATAACTATACCATGATATTAGTTATCTAATTAACTGGACTTACCTTTATTTAAATAATTATGTGACTAATTGAACTCACAAGTAACCCTAGCCTTCCTCTAGTGACTCCGTGTAGCAATACGGGACGGATTAGTCAATCTCATTTAATCTATTCTTACAGTTTGGAAAATCCGCCTAAAAACCAGCTATTTGATATATCTTTCTTTTCCAATTATTATCAATTTAATAACTTATTTACATATCTTGGTATTCCTAGGTGTTCTTTCGAATGCATTTCGCGCGTTATTAGAAATATCGACTTTTCTCTTTATACCAGATGGTCAACACATGGCCCCGACGGTCTAAGTGAACTTGTTA
>NW_019418882.1:2474-11366 GCF_000390285.2 Anoplophora glabripennis | reverse complement strand
TAAAAAAAAGTAGGTTGATACCTATGATGAACTGATGTTCATTTGGAAAACGAATTAATTTAAAATTACTGACATTTTTTTAAATTGTTTAAAATAAATTTTTTTTTTAATAATTTGTGATATAAAATGTAGTTAATTGTATTTTATATAAGGTGTCCGGGAAAATGTAGGAAATCTCTTGGATGCAGATAGAACAAGGAAAAATATGATGACAAGTTCCTATAAATTTTTTTCATACAGGGCCTCCCCTATATGTGTCCCTGGAGGACTCCGCTGGAAATTGGTTTTTCTTGAATAACTTTTAAAGTATGTACTTAATATAATTTAATAAAAATTTTATGTGATGGACACTAGTAAGGAGCTCTTAAAATAGTGTCCTTGAAGCATATTTAGCTACTTTAGTTTACCAGGGGCGGGCTAAGCTTTACAACTTAGCGCCTAAATTTTTAACACCCTGTATGATAAAGACTTTAAAATAATAAATCTGGGTAGCTTCAACCTTAGACCATAAAAAAGTACTCTTTTTTATTGTCGATAAAATGAATTGTTTACGAGAGAAAAAGAATAATAAACGAATTCATGTTTTATTTTTAATAAAACGGGCCATGATTTCCATTTTTTTGTCTCGACAACAAAGTGCGATACGAAGTCATTCAACCAACAGGAAAGTTTCATTTTAGGATGTTTAATCCGAAAAAATACAAAATTAAAAAAATAGCAGTGGTATCCCAGGAGGCACCTTAACGAAATTATTGAAAAACTTCATAAGACATGGACTCCGTGAAGTCTGATACACTCGCGGGCACGACGAATTGAGGACTGCTGTACCCGCCACAATAATCCAGCATTGTTCCTTATCACATCACGATGAAACGTGATTCTCTGTAGAAGTTCCTCCATAGTGTCGACCGGCATAGAATGCACCAACTGTTTGAGGTGACCCTACAGGTAAAAATTCAGAGGCGTTAGGTCGGAAAATCGAGGAGGCCTACGGTTTGGATAGACCTTATTCAGATGCTTCCACACACCAACGCTGAAATGAGGTGGTGCCCCATCGTGCATGAAGTACATGTTTCGACGGGCTTCAATTGGTAAGTGTTCTATTAAATCTTGAAAAGCGTTCTTCAGGAACTCCAAATAAAGTTGTCCATTCAATCGTTCCGCCAATACGAATGATTCAATTAAAAAATTGCCAATAATTCCTGCTCAGATGATAATTGATTGGAACTGATGATGATGCGAAACAATAGTGGTATGAGGATTTTCATCAGTCCATACATGTGTGTTGTGTAAATTGGTGATACCGTTTTTGGTAAACCTTGCTTCATCCGTGAGAAGAATAATGCTGATGAAGTTTACATTATTTCGTTGCTGATCCAATAGCCAGTTTGCAAACTGTATTCTACGAGGAAAATCTTCATTAATCAGTTCATGTAGTTTTTGCAAATGGTGTGGATATAACAGCTGTTCTTGATCTTCATGTAGGTAGGTACTATTGTTTTCCATGTATTAAACTATGCTGATAATTTTCGAGTGCTCGTTGATGGAGTGTCTTCTACAGCAATTAAAATATTTTCCTCTAATTGCGGCGTATGTACGGTTCTTCTCAGACCAGCGTCAGTACTATTTTTTTCAAATTTTCCTACAAATATGAAGAAAGTCAATAATATGTATTACCTATTAATAGCAATCGCCCACCATTGTCCCTTAGACGTTGGTCAACTCGTTGAAATGTCTTCTGGTTTGGCAGAACACGATTAGGAAATCTGTCGTGATATAACCTTTTGGCTTGTAAAGCATTGCAAGACGCAAGACCATACATGATATTATATCTGCATACTCAATAAACGTGTATTCCATATTTCGAAATAATTCACAATTAAATTCACCACGAAATCCAAAAATTGGTAAATCAATAACGAAGTAAAGGATCAAATGTGTTGTCGAAAAAGAAAAATAGAAATTATGGCCCTTTTTATTAAAAATACAACATGAATTCGTTTATTATTCTTTTTCTCGTAAAGGTTCATTTTTTCGACAATAAACAAGAGTACCTTTTTTAGTCTAAGGTTGAAGCTACCCAGACTTAAGGCATTAAGTTGTAAAGCTTAGCCCGCCCCTGGTAAACTAAAAGAGCTAAATATGTTTCAAGTACACTATTTTAATAGGCCCTTACTAGTGCCCATCACATAAAATTTTTATTAAATTATATTAAGTACTTTTAAAGTTATTCAAGAAAAACCGATTTCCAGCAGCGTTTTTCAGGGACACATCTCCGTAGGGAGGGACTGTACGAAAAAATTTTATAGGAACTTGTCATCTTACTTTTTCATGTTCTACTTGCACCCAAGATATTTCCCACATTTTGCCGGACACCCTGTATATAACCATGCGGCTCGAAGGACCAATGTTTGATTTTGTGGTAAATAAATTGACCTTAAAGTGGACTGTATATTTGTTGACAAATGTTACAATATGACATGTATCAGAAGCCTACGTTATTACAACAACTAAACTTAAGCTAAGGAAGCTAAGGAGCGTGCTCCGTCCAATAATAGTCAGCAATACTACATATTATAAATTTTTAAATTATCTTTCATGTTATCTTTGATAAGATATTGATTAGAAAATAATACTACACGGCAATATAAAGGAAACATATAATTCTGTTTACTATTACTTACTAATCCCAAAAGTAAGATGCTTAAATCAATTTAGTTCAGTCCAAAAAAACATCCGTTCAACTCACATTAAGTTGTTAGATCTGAGATTGAAATACGCAATATCAGAGATAATTCTATATGAAACCCAAGCTATTTGTTATGTATGAGAGATCACAGGAATAAAAACAAGCAATCTAATTTATTTTCAACCAGAACTGAAGTACTTAACGTAAATGAAACCGTTCATATTTCGTTAGACAAATATAATATTTTCCAGCGTTTAACAAAAAGCAAATGTATATTTCAGGAGTAGCCTATATTAAAAAAGTTGCGCGATATTCGGATCTGCTGTGGAAGCAAGCTCAGGGGCTCAGCCAAGCGCGAGAGGACGTCATCCAGAGAGAGACGCTTTCGACGCTCGCGTCAAAGTTTGGAAGTTTCTTATGTAGCGTTTTTTTGGTCTCGGTTTAGGTTAAAAGGATTTTCTATGGGAGAGTAGATGTATCTATAGTGCGTCTTACAGTTCAGGTTAGAAATATTTCTTCTGTTATTGAAGCTTTAAAGTTTTTCTTTAGTAGCAGTTGAAAATAAAGCAAAATACGTTATAAGATATACATGTGTACTTCCAAATGTTACAATAATTTATTATATATACACAAATAATATAATATAAGAAAAGATGGTTTAAATACCTTTAATACTAAAGTGAAATATAATCAAGCTGATTCTTGGCAGAGGAGTAAGGTTCACACAAAATATGCAAAGGTGAAAACTAAAATATTTGTCCGTGTTACTGGTAAACAAAAAACATTCAATTTGACAGTTTAAAATATTAGGAGCATCTATGAAATTATGAATTAATTTGTTTAAAAAGTCAGCAATATATTTAGCAGTTCCTATTTATTATTATTTATCCTGTAATCGAAGTGAACAGGAACTTTTTTCTTACTGAATGATAAAATATTACTTTTCCTAATGTTTAGAAAGAAGCTCTCTCAGAGAGCTTGGACATGCAACATTATTCACTAACATTAAAAAGATCATTTTGAAGTATTTCAGAGTTATAACAGTTGTCGACAGTATCTTGCAATTTCATATCATCACCAATAACTAAACATCAGGATTAACAGTCGTATCATTAATAAACAAAATAAATAACAATGTCCCAAGTATCAATCCTTAAGCCACACCAGATGAAGCCAGAAATAGATCAGACTTACAATGATGATGTTTAACATATTGCTTTCTGCTCGATAGGTTGGAAGTTAAAAGTAAAATTAATTATTATAAAAATTGTGGAAGGAGTGATGAAAAAAGTATAACTAATAAAAAAGTTTTTAGGAATAGGAAATTTGAAGCTTTTAATTTTACGGTTTCTACTGAAGAACAAATTATACATATTTCAAAAATAGACTATCAGATTACTATTGTTATTATATTATTGCATTTTTAATTTTCTTAACGAATTTAATACTATGTAGTAGTTGACGGAGACAGATGAATTTTTTTTTCGATGTTATCAAGGTACTGTTTATTTCTTATATGGCTTGTTAGACAGCATTTGAAGTTTTTTATATTTTTTGTTATTCGATTCAAAGCACTAAAAGTATTATATTTAAATTGATATACAGACAGACTGATTCGCTCATAATGTCATTAATTTTAACCACGTATTCGGAAGGCCTAATAAAAAGAGAAAATCGGAAAAATACTTTACTAGACTTTTTAAAAAATAAGCAAATTACCCCTAACTCCCGTTAATTCGGCAATCTACTTCGTGACAGAGAACGCGTAGGCGGACTAGAGACCGTTCGAACGTTGAAGCGAAACAGCTGATTTCCCCAGTCGTTTTGAATTTTGCAATTGGCTTCAAAATCAAAGTGCAGCGGACCCCAACTTTATTAACAAAGTGCTATGGATGGATGAGTGTTTTTTGGCCGTACTGTCATTTTAAATAGATAGGTCCTATATTGCTCCTTGAAAAGTAATAAATCACACAATAAGGTATAAAAACTGAATAATTAATTGAACATAATACCAAAAACTTTCAATTCAATTCAATTATAAAACTCAGTGAAAACTTAACAATATTAAAAATACTAAATTGTAATAACCTAACTTTCGAAAACAATTATTATCCTTATATATTTGTTTTTATTAAAAAGTAAATAATACTTGTTAATATTTAAAATGTAAAAAATATCTTATTCATTTATGTGTCTAGGTAAAAAGCTGTTTATTTGTTGTCGTTTACTACGGATTAAAAGCTCATTAAAAACTAGGTTAATGACCGGTAGGTCAAGATTCACTTTTGATAAACCTTTGAGCGTCAGCGGTCAAAAGGGGTTTAAATAATTATTTGAAAATATTTTTTAAAAAATTATAAATATACTTTCAAATCCCTTCAAATTAATGACAGTATGACTGAATCTCCCTGTATATGTACTGAATTATGCTCTTTAATTGGCTGCCTAGATTCCTTGATCAAATAAGTTTCCCTTGTAAGGATTTATTTAAAAAGTAGAGTTTATTTTTCACTTTCTTCTATAAAGTAAGATGTAAAATTTAAAAAGGCAAACTTTTCGAGAGAAAAATTCTCGATGTTGCGTTGATGAAAATTTTAACTTAAAATAACACCGAATAAATCCAGCTTAGACCAGATGTTTATCAAAGTATATATTAAATTCAACAGAAATAATTTTAAAATGTCAAAAAGTTACATATATTACATATATCTGATGTATTTAAATTGTTAAATAATGCAATCACTCAAAGAAATATCCTATATTCTTGCTGTCCTATTATCACCCTTGAACTTTACTTGGTATTGTTTCATCAGGCATAATCCCTTCTCGTATAGGGTTAACAAATATTAACAGAAAACATTGATTATAAAAATCAAATTAGACATTTTGAAATGAGTGTCAAAAGCGCAAATTTCTTTAAAAAACAGATGTATTTTATTGTTAGCTCTCTTTGTAGTAGCTGTTTTTTATGTGATTAGTCTTTGTCAAAGGTGATAATAGGCTAGTAAGAACACAGGATATTTGTCTGAATGATTGCATTAGTTAACAATTTCAGTACATCAGGGACAGTCGTTACGATATCAGTTGGAACCGCATAAAAACATTTAACTCATAAACTCTATGGAATCCATAGGCGTTCAGAAAATTTTTTCCCTGTCTCGTCTAGATATACTATATTCCGAGCTATATTCCTATTTAGTTGACGATATTCTCTAATTTTTGTAAATAATCTTCCCGAAGTGCAACTGTACGTCGTGATTCCATAATTACCATACGATTGTCAAGTTTTTATATTTAAAACCGCATTGTAATAAAACATATCGTAAAGTATCTAAAGATTTATAATTATAATCAGGATTATCGCTTAATTTATTTCGAATCATGTTTAAAGTAGGAACTTTTATTTTCTTTATACATATTGTAAATTGCGCGCCGTATTACATCTCTGATAAAATCGTCAATATTCTTTAATTTTATATTTTTCCTTTTTGTACCGTGATTAATAACGTCTCCTTCTTTAATTATGCGATAGTTTTAGTTTTTGATATCTTAGTTAATTCGCTAATATGTTTCCTAATTTCTTTATCACATTGTTCGTTATTTTCTCTTTTCAAACATTCGTATATATTTAAAATAAAACGTTTACTTTGTACGTGTAAATCTTTGTTTTTAAACTCGACTTTCGATGCTTTCGACAAAAACCGGCTCAACTATTTGAGGATTTTCCCGGGTTATTTCGTTATCTTCCGTTTCAAAGTGTCTCCAGAAAGCCATGTTAAATTACTAGATAATTACATGTAATATTTATTTTAATAACGATTTCCCTTTACTGGTGATGAACAAATAATAATATTAACTAATAATAATTGATAATACCTATTATAGCAACAATAAATATAGCACGCCAAGCAGTGCTCTCCACTGCACTGGCAAAGCCAAATGAACCGCGGTCGAACTAATTATAGAATACCATGCAAAAAATTATTTACGACCTAGTGGACCAATACAGGTTTGCATCGACGACCAGCGCGCCGTCGTCGATTCTACATCAGGTGGACTGGGAAGAAATTTCAAGGGAAGTGCTTTAAGATTCACAGGTTCCAATTGATATCGTAACAATTACACTAGCTGTTTACTAGGTATTGTAGTGATATAATTCAGTGCAATAACAGCAGTTAGAGGACTTGTCTGTGGGGTTAGATATATTTGGCGTACCTAGATTCATGGTGTCGTAGATTTAACTTCAGTTAATAAGATTAAAAAAGAATTTTTTTTGAATTTGTTTGAATTAGTTTAAAACCTTTAAAACGGAGTAAAAAATGCGAGAACTAATAATAAAATATTTATGTTTTTTAAATATATTACGGAGCTGTAGCAGAATCCACATCGAGCTCGGTTAATTCAAAATATTCCTTCAGAACCAAACTTACGCGAAAGTCCAATACGAATTCCCAAGGTGAAATAAAATTTCTGCACACGTTCATCACAGCCATTATAGGCTTGAAATACCGAATACCAAAGTGAATGCGAACATCTGCACAAGAAGCCTACCCTTTTGACCTTGTGTGTTACTAACCCAGTGGCTGCCGTCCTCACTGGGCTCCGGAACCCGGTGTCCTTGGCAGCTCCGCTATAGGGGTAAATAAGAAAAGTGGTAATTGGCCCATAACGCCCGTACAATGGCTATGCTTATGAGCGTGTGCGGTTTCCTTGCAAGACGCCTGCACGTGGAATATCGCGGAACTGCGCTTGAAAAAACACGCGTAGTACAAAAGTAAAAACGACGAAAAAATAGTTGTATAGATTTTTTCTCTATTGACATGTACACTGAGAATCGAATCGAATTGGAAACAATTTTGAAGCAAATCAATCAACTTACATTTATTTAACGAATTAAATTTATTAAATAACTATTTTATAAATGTTGCTAACAGTGTTATAAGCAATTTACCCGTTAATAACACCGATTTAAATAGCTGCCTCCAATTACTCCGTCCAGTGAATAGTCTTTCCTTTTCTGAAGTGTCCCCTTGGGGAGTCATTGATATTGTTAAGAGTTTTGAGAGCAAACCCTGTTTGGATGTATATAATATTTCAACAAAAATTTTTAAATCAATAATCGATCCAATATTAATTAACTGACTTAATTAATTATTGTATACGTAAAAATATTTTCCCCCAATGTTTAAAAATTTCTAAGGTTGTCCCTATTTATAAAAATAATGATATTAATAATCCCTCTAATTTCAGACCTATCTCTGTAATACCTCATCTAGCTAAAATATATAAAACTGTCTTAAATATACAAATAACTAATTATTTTGAGACTCAGGGACTTTTTAATCCTCAACAACTCGGTTTTCGAAGTACTCTATCGACCACACCAGCCATAGATTATCTAACATCCACAATAAACAATAATTTTGAAGAAAGGAAATACGTTGCTAGTCAATTTTTAGATCTGACAAAAGCTTTCGATTGTGTATCACACGAAATTCTTATACATAAGTTACATAATTATGGTTTTTCATCGTATAGTTCGGATTTATTGAGATCATATTTGAGTAATAGACCGCTGACAGACTTCTAGGGTAGATAATACATAAAAAATTAAGACGAAAAGTTTTAATAAACATAGGGTCGCAAATGCCTCCTTAACGAGAAAAAGGGCGTCAAAGTTCCTGTAAAATTAAACATTGTCTGCAATAATTCCAAAATGCCTGAACATTTCTATTTCTAATTTGCTATGCGTAGTTAGCACCTTAAGATCAATGTTTGATGTACTGCTCAAAATTTTATGAGCAGCAGTGTCGTAGAGACGGGGTCAACGTGACCCTTTTTTAAAAATATTTTCTACGCCACTGCTAATTTTGTCAAACGGGCACTATTTTCGTGTAAAGTGTTCAATTGTCTATCGAATTGGTCTCTTGCAAAATTTGGATTAAAGCAACCATTTTTAAGAGAAACACCTTTGTAGAAAATTTGTAAATCCAATTTTATTTTCATTCATTTTAGTTTCGCATAGTAGGCTTGTGCTATTCAAAATAAAATTAAACATCGCCTGTCACTAATGTCAATGTGTACAAGTGAGTTAAGTAAACTAGATTATAAGCTTCTTTTTGTCATTTTTACGCTTTAATTTTACAGAAACTTTGACGCCCTGTATCTCGTTAAGGAGGCATTTGCGACCCTATGTTTATTAA
>NW_019418882.1:0-677 GCF_000390285.2 Anoplophora glabripennis | reverse complement strand
GTATATATATATATTGTTTTTTTCTACGGTAACAGTCAATAATTTTAATCAAATCAGTTTTTAAGGAAATCAAATCAATTTGCACTAATTGCTTTCCATGATTCGGGTTTATGTAATATTGCTGCGTCATCAGCAAATCCAATAATGTCTCCTCTTATTGAGAATAGAATAGGTCCTAATACCGTACCTTGAGGCACACAATACCCTGTGGCTAGTTCATAACTACAGACATTCACCACTTTGATGTTAGATAAATAAACAATTTTAAGAAGCCTGTAAACACATTCAGTCAAATGCTTTTGATAAATCTAGGAAAGATGCTTAAGAAACATGTACTTTTGTCTGATGTCGGGCAAACACTTTTTATTAATCTACCACATTTTCAGTTGATATGGTTGATTTAAAACTGCAGTTAAGCAATTTATTTTTATTAATAGACTAATCTAACTTTTAATACTATTCCAAATATTTTTGTGAAATTTGTCGTTAATAAATCTGGTCTATAATTGATAACCGTCGTGATATTCCCTTTTTTAAATATAGGAATAATCAAAGAATTTTTGAAGCTGCTAGGCAAACTCCATAAATACAAGTGGCTACAATAAATAAGACTTGCTTTTCAATTGACACACAATTTCATAAATTAAATGGTGGGTTTTCGAAAGTATTACTCGAAA
>NW_019418881.1:2230-10838 GCF_000390285.2 Anoplophora glabripennis | reverse complement strand
AAATCCCGCTATTGTTTCTGAAGCAATTGTCTTTTAAAATGGCAAACATGTGCAATAAATGTGGAAAAACTGATTGTTATTAATTCATTTATCATTCGAAAATTATATTTTCATTTCAATTTAAAGATATTATTGCACATTATTCACTCTCAAAGGAAACTGCCTCATTACATTAGTTACATTCTATAATAGTAAAAGACTTAAATGGAAGATCATTAGAAATCGAGTAACTAAACTATTTCCAAAAATGTAGTTTACATATAGGACCTGATTAAATATTATATTATGAAAATTACTGGGGGAATTATCCATTTTATTCCACTAAACACCCAATTGTCATTGCCACAGAACTTTTGATATTTCCAAATATCAACTTCTTTCTTATTCATTTCAGTGATAAGTATTATTAAATGTTATTTAATATATTCCTAGTAATTATATGTTCATCATCATTCTTATTGTTAGTTATAACCTTAAGGTTTGTACTAAATTTTACATACAATGATACTTCTATAATCAGTTGTAGTTAATGTTTATCTAAAAAAATAGCGGTCAAATATAGGACCATCATTGGAAATACAGAAGAAGTTTTCTGCAAATAAATTCTTCTTAAGGGATGTTGATGTATAGATATATGTAGCTGAAATATTATCTGTATATTTGGCTTAGAAATTTACGTGACTTTCCGTTCTGCTAACGTAGAATTTATGCTGCAGCTGCCTTGCAGCTTCATCATATTTTAGCTTTCGATTAAATCTATTGTCCCATAAATTGAAATGGGTTGAACTAGGTTAAGGACCTTTCTGGTAACAGACCCGAACTTACTCGTAAGTAGCTGCAAATAGACAGGATTCAGCAATGCTCTCTGCATGGTTGAGTGTGAAACTTCAATGGAGACGTTTCCTATGTAATCGTCTGATGCTCATTCCATTTGCTCAAGCTGCCAGATCACTTTGTTTTAGTTAATGCAAATTCTTGAGGTATTGTGTATCTAAAACTAAACTGCACAGTTTAAACCATTATTTTAGATGAAAGGGGGTTTCTTTTGATTGTACCACAAGGAATGTTCCAAAGTGAAACTGCAGCAAGCAGCAAATTATCTGTTTTGGGGTAATATTCAGAAAGAGCAATTGCTTTATAGCTATCAATAAACTTCTGCACAGTTTCAGAAATATTTGATGTAACACTGCACACAATATTTGCAATAGCCTGCTCTCATATGCCGATTTGATAGCATCAAAGTAGTCCGGGCAGTTTACTTTGCCGCCAGGTAGCCTTTAAATTTATAATGTGTACAATTTTATGATACAAACCGGTCATAAAGTGATGGCTTTACTATCGCTCGCTAGATAATATTTATTGATTTTTGCAAGTTTAAAGCTGGATATTAAATTTAAATTTACGACTCTGTAGCACAAAGTAAAAGGGAACGTTGGAGAGCATAATTCAAGTGCAACGCTAACGAAGACATTAACTTAATTTATTTTCATTTTAAGGATCGGTTTCGTTTGTGTTTATTAAGAATATCAATCATTTAAAAGACTGGAAGCTAAGTAATGCTTCCTTCTCTTCGTATATGCATCCTTCTCTCTCCTTTGAAGCTTTACTTTACTTTTATCGAATGCTAATGGTTCAAGAATTAAAAATTTCTTGTAATTAAATGTATAATTTGTTCACAAATTACCGACGTTTCGAAATTTTTTACCGAGGTTTCGAAGATTCGACCGTCCAGCCACGTGAAAGAGAGCCACGAGAAGATCAATCCGAGAGTTCTCCGTTCCATCGAACGACGATAACAACATGTGTCATTCCTTCCTTCGAGGTCGTCGATGAGAACTAAGAGCGCGAAATTTTTCGACATACTTTCGAAAAAGTTTTAAAAAACTCCACCACCAGATGACTGCATAATCACCCTTCCGCAAGACCTTCGGGTGGGTATTAACACCACTAAATTTCATGACCACAACTCCACAGGGACGATTGTACCAGCCGTTATTTTTGCTGACCAATATATATATATTATCCTGAGACTAAACCGAACCGTACAATAAGCCACGCTGTGGACTCCACCCCTTCAGTGAACGAACCTCAACCCTGAGTTCATGCGGTTATTTAACCAGCGCATAGTATGCCTGGCCAGAGTGCGTATTCGACAAACAAGAAGAATGTGCATTGAAACAGTTACATTTTCTATATTTTACAGAAGCATTAATAGAGATCATATACCTATCTGAAATCGAATTTTCAAGTTAAACTTTTTCACAAAAAATTATTTAAGCTCAGCGCTCTCATAGAGAGCTATCACGCTTCAGTATCTTTCAAATTTCTAAAACTTATCGTACTAATGCTCCGCGAACACCTTACACAGTGCTACACACTTCTAAACAGTGCAATGACACCAGTGCTATACAGGGCGAACTAAAAAACCCGTTTCACAATCTCTCAAGTGCTATAAACTCTGCTAAGGCAAGTGTCAGTGCCTGCAGTGCGTCTTAGGACCACAAAAAAAACTACAAATTAGATCGTAGCTCATCTACCCAAAGCATATCGAACAGTGGTTTCTTTCTTTAATGACCACAAGGTGTGATGTCAAAAGGAAAGCGCATGAAATACCTGGGGACCCCTTCAAAAGTGAGCAGGCGTCTAACGTCTTGTCACCGAGGGTGAAAAAGAACCCAAGTCTATACGATTCTTCTGAACCCATTATGGCGCCCAACGTGGAGTCCTGTCAGAAGAAAGACGACCAACCTATGTAAATCCGCGACATGGCGCACAACGTGGGGCCTTGTATCCAAAAGAACCATTGAAATTACAAAAATTATTTTAAATTTTGTCTAATGAAGTCAAATAATGTTCTTCGATACCAGAAATCTAGGTACGCAAAATATATCCAACCCCACAACAAGGAAAAAAATACCGTTAAAAGAAAAGTAAAAATAACTGCGAATATTTTATTAAATGTTGAACGATGTGTATTAAATTACTGCGTGAATATAATTCCATGTCGACTACAAATATTAAAAGTAGTAAGTAATAGTACAATAAATATATGCCATATCTAGTTATGGCAGCAGATAAACAAACAGAATTTTCTTTCGAAACGTCAAGCAACTGAAGTTCTTTTTTATTTATTTATTTACCTGATTTTGTGTAGTTTATTCTATTGTTTTGCAAACATATTCCCTAAAATAACTCTTGACTGATCCTTTTGAAACAAGAATTTTTTCGATAATGTATTGTCTCGTTTTATAGATGGTAAAATGTCCAAATATACGAAGAAGGAAATTTTGAGAGTATACAGGGTGTTAATGAACTTATGTCAAATATTTTTGCCACATGTCCATTATGTCAAAATGAGGTAAGTAGACGAATTTGTGTTGAGTAAAATATAATTTTAAAATAGAACTTACCTCAACATTACAAGGAGCCACCTTTTGAGAACTGCTGACTTTCATAGAAGATGTTCGATATACCCAACATTTGCTTGCACACAAGCTTCAGCGCGACGTATCCAATTGGCTCGCACGCGTTGCAACATTGCCACGTTCTCTCGAATCGCATTACAAGCTTCAGCAATACGATATCGCAGTTGCTCGATGTCACGAACTTCCGTGGAATACACAACACTTTTCACATATCCCCACAGAAAGAAGTGTAAAGGGGTGAGGTCCGGGGACCGGAGGGGCCATGTAACTAGGCTGTCGCGGTCTATCCAGCGATCGGGAAAAGTAATGTTTAGAAAGTCGCGCACTCTCCGAAATAAGTGAGCGAGGGCTCCGTCATGCAGTAACCACATATTTTTATGTCATTAACGGTACCGGCTAACATGTTCACTGAAAACTGTTGCTGAAAGGCACCGTGACGTATTTTGTGTGCATTTTCGATAATCTAGTGGTGACTGTTGTGGACGTTACGTACAGCAATTCGACTGAAACATGCTTCATTTGTAACAAGTATTTGCGCTGTAAATTGAGGATTTCTTGCATGTTTCTGAAGCAACCATTCGTAAAAACCTCGATGTAGTGGAAAATCCTCAGGAGTAAGCGCTTGAACACGTTGAATATGAAATGGGTACAGCTGAGCTTCTCGTAATGTCGTCCATACAACAGGATACGAAATAAATAAATAAATGCGCCATTTTCAAAAGAAAGCTTGGAAATACGGCTATTAAATGTACCCTCAACAAACAGCACAGCAATCACTACAACATTGTATTACAAATTGTCTTTCGAATACCTACAAACTCGTAAAAAGTGTTACAGAATTTTTTGTAAGTACTCGCCGCGATAAAATACATGTATTTCAGCAGTTCCAAAACAGTTTCAAACACATTTTTAATTAGTTGTTTTTTCTCTTATATGACCTTAAACTTCCGATACAAGTATGTGACATCAGTTAACTCAGTTTTTGCTCCTTTTTCACCCCTTTAAATTTTTGACATAAGTTCATTAACACCCTGTATAGACAAAATATACTTGTTTATTAAATATATGCTTAGCTTACAAATTTTTTATCATTTCGGCATATTCGGAACTCGACGTGGTTGATTCGGATTTCGGGTTTATTTAAATTCGACCAATGCCATTCACTCACCCGAATTACAGAAATCCGAATAGAGATTTAAATAGGACGTAGGTCGCCGGGCACAATATGGCAGAAGAATTAAGTTCTTAATGTTCCTCAATTAGCTATTCAGAGCGGGTTCGAATGCGACGAAGAAAATGCAGATCGCAACGTTTGGGATTGTGTGGGCTAAATAGAAGGGGATTATCATAGAATTTGCGGAATTTGTAAAGGTGTTCAACGGTGACAGCGCTACTATTGCCCAGGCCGCATACATATCCAATATTAAATTCGAATTAGTTTATTCGTTTGATCTTCGCACTCCACAAACGGCCGCGCGGTGGATAACAGAGTTTGTGTACATTTCGCTAATTGGTCAAAAGTACAGTGGAAAGTAAAATGAGATGTTGTTGAACTAATGGAAGCTAAAATGGTTTTAAATTAGTTGCATATTAGAGAGAAATGGTGACATTATTGTTGTAATTACCTAGTAGAGCTGACAGATCATCCATTATGGGTAATATGAACAGGAAAACAAACAAACGTACATTTTATGGGGTCAATGAAATGATTTATAATAACAGTATAGTAATACTGCAAAAAATTTAATAAAATCGTAGTATATGTGAAGTAACAGTAATGTTTTTGTTGTGTTTTTCTTCAGGGTGTATTTAAATGGAGGGGCACAAATGATACCAGAGATTCCTTCGGTGAAAATAAGTCGATTTAACTTAACATACCTATATCTCAAGGCGCATAATAAAAAAGATACAGGGTGTCAAAATGAAAAATAAAAATGGTTTTTCCTTAATAATTTCTATAATTTTAGTAAGAAATGTTTCAAATTTTCAACAGAGAGGTTTTTTAATGATGGGAAAAATAATATAATACTGATTTTTGAGTGTCGAGTACGAGGCGCCCTCTGCAGGCAACATTATGCATTAAATACGTAGTAACTTTTTTGCCAACCCCCGTATACAGCTTTTAGTAACAAAATATGAAATATTGGACATTTTTGAGCAAAAAAGGTATACTTATTGAAAATGGCAAAAGCCAACCGTTGAGGAGATATTTTTAATTTCATAAATTAATGTTACGGATTTATACCTCCACGAATACCAAGGTTCGAGTTGCTTAAATAAATAAAAAAATCGAGTAGATAAATGTCTGTTGATAATACTTGTAAATTGCAATTTTGAAGTATTAGTTTAAAGTGTTAATTGATTTTAGTCACTATTTACCTGCATCTAGATATTAAATAGTTTTGGAATTGAATAAAATAATAAATTATGTATATTAATGACGAGTATGTCGATATGATATGTTGCTAGTATTTTTTAAATGTTACAAGAACTGTGCTGCTGCTATATGACTTTATCATTCCATATGACCAGATATCCCAATCGTCGTGTTCCTGCTAGAAAATCTTTTGAGGCGGTAGAAAGAAGACTTCGAGGAAACGGACACAATCAACCTTGTCCTGAAGGTACTGGCAGAAGACGTCTTATTCGCGATGTAGTACTTGAAGAAATTGTCCTTGCCAATTTACAAGATCAGAATTCTGAAACTATAAATTTTTGCATACTACGATTTGGAAAATTGCAAATGATAATCTTTTATACCCTACCATCTACAACCTGTGCAGGAATTGACTGCTGCGAACTTACCAAACAAGATAGATTTTTGTTAATGGTATATGAACATTTCAAGGGAAAACAGAAATATTTTATCCAGTATTTTGTTTGGTGATGAATCGTCATTTCAAAGACATGGTTTAGTGAACCATCACAATAATCACTCATGCTCTGACGAAAATCTTCACCAAGTTCGTACATGGAAATTTCAACATAATTTTAGTTTAAATGTAGGAATCGTAGAAGATTATCTTCTAAAAAGCAGGACAAATAATGTTGTCTCAGTTGATTCCTGCGCACCCTTTTGGTCGAATTTTAAAATACAGATCCACAACTAATAATTACTGTGAGGCAATGCGTTCTGAATTTATTAACAAAAGTGTCTGTTCATACATTGGTATTCGTGGAGGTATAAATCCGTAACACTAATTTATGAAATTAAAAATATCTGGTGAACGGTTGGCTTTAGCCATTTTCAATAAGTATATCTTTTTTGTTAAAAAAAGTCCAATATTTCATATTTTGTTACTAAAAGCGGTATACGGGTTGGCAAAAAAGTTACTACATATCCAATGCAAAACGTTGCCTGCAGAGGGCGCCTCGTACTCGACACTCAAAAATCAGTATTATATTATTTTTCCCATCATTAAAAAACCTCTCTGTTGAAAATTTGAAACATTTCTTACTAAAATTATAGAAATTATTAAGGAAAAACCATTTTTATTTTTCATTTTGACACCCTGTATCTTTTTTATTATGCGCCTTGAGATATAGGTATGTTAAGTTAAATCGACTTATTTTCACCGAAGGAATCTCTGGTAGCATTTGTGCCCCTCCATTTAAATACACAGTATACACAGTGTCCTTTAAGTTGGACTTGACATACTCATACAAAACTGCAAAAAGTAAAGAAGACTTTTCGAATAACATATTGTTATGATTTGTTTATATAGTAAAATAAACCATATAAAAAAAGAGACCGAAATTTAAATTTCTGAAATAAATTAAGAGATATTTAATTAAAATAAACACGCATAAAAGGTATGTGGAACACAGAAAAGATTAATATGAAGGATATATTTAATGTAGAATAAATTTTGTAGCAATACAAGACAAAGTCGTTCAATGAAACACAGCAAACTGTCAAAATTATGAAAAAAAAAATTATAAGTTAAATTGTTGATAAAGTGCAATTATGTAACATAGAAAATTTAAAAATCACAGGAATGAACAATTTGTTAAAGTTAGATTTCATACTACTATACAGGTTTAATCAAATTTGAAAACATTCAAAATTTTTAAAAGTTCATCGAAATGAAAAACATGCAATAAATCATGAATAAAATTAAAGTATAGCATACCTACAATAAGAATTTATGGATGGAATTAAACTCAAGCCATTGTAAAAAGTTTCATGTAACATTTTCGTGATGTCATATCCATGCATCGACAAAATTTGTAAAATTGTAGATTTAAAAGTGTTGATGAACTGCAAAATGACTTGTGCAGTGTGTAAAAGACCTTCTAAAATCATAAACTGTATCGAGATCCCAATCTAAGTTCAAATTAGTGTAAAGTCTCCTATAAGTCGGTAGACCTAAAAACATTTAAATCAATAAGCAACATAAACAGGAGAAGACTTAATAAAAGCGAAAAAGGGTTAATTTTAAAGACATTGAATAAATCTACAGGCATAAAGTCAAGCTGTAAAGTATAATTTAGTCAAAATTTTCAAAATTAAAAAAAAAATTGTAGAAAGTTTAAAATTCAACATAGAGAGAAGTGTACAGGTATCAAAATGTTCAGAAAAATGAGTAGAATTTAAATATGTAAAGATAATGTTGATTAAACATGTACACTGAAAAAACAATTACTTTCTATTAAAGCAATCGGTTGTTTTGAATGCAGTTAGTTTACATTTATGCTGGTTAAATTGAGTTAAACCAGTTACATTCAATACAAGTAATTTGATTTGTTTGAATTAAAAAAAGAAACAGTTTACAATAGATTTGTCTATAATTAACAAATTAGATTTAATATAACCATTTATGATTTTAGAATATTTGTTAGGCGAATTAAAAGAATAAATTTTTAATACAAATTTATATTCGTTTTTATTTAATAAATATTATTTTATATTGGCCTATCTAACGTTACAATTAAACTTTAAAGGAAAATTATTCCAAATATATAATTTCTTAAATGTGAACCAGCTGGTTATAAAAGTTAAATTTTTATATAGTTTAAAACTATTATCAGTTCAATAGTAAAATATATTATTTAAAAATTATTCCAATCACGTGACCAAGTTGTGTTCTCCCCTGACAGTCGTATCTTCGCCATCATGGCGACTATGTATGCAAGCTGCCTGTAGTGTATTGTTTAGTTCAGTAGGCTAGTATGGACCTCGG
>NW_019418881.1:0-1141 GCF_000390285.2 Anoplophora glabripennis | reverse complement strand
GTTTCTCTTTCAGGTACGACGTGGTTGGGTGTACTGTTGTCTCTTTCCGGTACACTTAACCTAACTGCGCGTTCGGCTGATAGGATGTTGTCATCCTTTCCTCCTTTTCTGTCCTATGAGTTGAAACGCAGGTCGTAACTAATTAATCTTTCTTTCAGAGATTTTCTGCCAGCCGCCTGCCAGGATTAAGGAGCCCCGCTGTTACTGTTTTATTGCTTTTGTGTAAAGATAGTAGCCAAGTCTAGTCTATAGTTATTGTTTGTAGCTTTGCTTTGCTAAATCGCTTCCTTCTTTCTGGTATCTGCACTACCGCTTACCGCCTTAACCGTTCCGCTAGCTCTGCTGTGTTTTGCTTTCGTCAGGTCACCGCTTAACACCGCACCGCCATTTTACCGTTTTCCGTAGTCACCCTGTATATAACCGTCACCGTTTAGCTTTAGATTTAGATTAGCATAGTGTAAATAGGTTTAATTGGACTATAAATAAATGTAAATATTTCCCAATTTGTGGTCTTTTATTCCTGTGTGAAGTCTAACTCTCTCTAGACCCTCTGGACATACCGTGTGTTCACTGTAGCCGCCCGCGTAGTGGTGTCTCTGCACTATAAACAGAAATTGGCGCCCGAGGAAACCGCCGCCGCTCAGGCGTCATAGTGACCATAAACGTAGTAATCTATACAATAGGCATTTAGGCATCGAAGGCAAAAGTTACATTTTTATAAACAAACTTACAAACTCGTAAACACACTTTCAGTCGAGGCGCGAATTAATTTTTGGCTTCGTTTCTTAATTAATATTTTTAATTTAGCATCGCTGTTAGATGGCATACTATTTTATATTGTTAAAAACTACATAAATTCAATTATTTCATGTCCGCTTTTACCACGACCGCTAATTCATTCTGCCCGATTATAGCGGATGTGAAGTAATTGAGACCATAAAGTATTTGCCGACGTAAAGTAATGTAACTTCTAAAAGTCAAAACTTTTCTTCCGGAAATGACTTCATTGCGGTAAGGTAGGCGGAAAATTCTTTTTAGTACCTACATATGAATTGTTTGAAATATAAAAATAGTCCACAAAATTATGGAAAACTTTACCATATTACTTTGTATTTATATCCTTGGATATAACGATAGTATT
>NW_019418880.1:8455-10930 GCF_000390285.2 Anoplophora glabripennis | reverse complement strand
TTTAGATCGATCTCATTGGATTTTGTAAAGTTTTTTGTAATTATGATTGTTGGGCTTGATTTAATTTTAGTCAGGTAAGTTCTTCGATTTATTCTGCATCTTTTAACTATGGTTTGATGCGATAGAAAAATATCATTGATAGGTTATAGCTATATGTTTGTTTTAGTGCACTTTAAATTTTATTTTAGGTACCTGATTATTGCTTGCTTGTATTTTTCCTTATTGGAAACTGCGTGGATGTTCAGCATACCATTTATGGGGCCAATGGAAACCTCTCTGGACTCCTCACCACTGGACCTGGAATTTTTTCTTATCGATGGTAAATTTCTTTCTTATGTTTTTTGATAACAGAAACATTTAACTTTTATGGTAAGTTTAATTTTCTTACTTGACTCTTTTTTCTTTAACAAATTTAAATTTTGTGGAGCTGCTTCTTTTTTCTTTCTCTCTCTGCATTCTCCAAAACCCAAGTCGTAACCAATCAACAAACTTTTGTTTCTCATCCTTCTAGAATTTTCTGGTTGTAATTTTTCTTAAGGTCCCTTGGCATAATTTCTAGTCCTTGGATCTCCTTTCTTTAACAACACTTTTCACTACACTCCTTATAACTAATACACTTTTTTTCAATGTCCTTTAAATTTAACAAACAATTCTTATCACTAGTTAAAATATTCTTTATTTTATGTTCTTTCTATAGGTCATGTCCAGGTACTTGTAAAGCCAACTTTAGTTTTGACATTTGTGAAAAATTATATTTTAGTTTGACAATTGATTAAAAATTTCATATATGACTTAAGTTCCATTGATGTATCTTCTATACAATTACTGAATTACTCGTCTTTCCATGATATGTATACCAGCTTCATCTATGAATATTGGGCTTTTATTTGATATATGTCACTCTGGGTTTAAATTATGTTTTCTCATTGTACTGAGTGTTAACAAGTGTCGATGTCGTCATGCATTCTTTTGAAAAATTTATTTTGTATTTGTGAATTAAATTAAAATCATTAATTTTTTACTATGTGATATTCTTTAATTGATACTTATTTTATATTTAGAGTCTTTATATTAACCATTTTATACTATTTTATTGTTTGCTATATTAATAATTAATTTTTATTTATGATCTAAAGTTCGGTCAGGTAATTTTTCATTCGTGATTCTCTGTTTACATTTCCAATTCGTTACAATTTCTATATGTTTTTGGAGTTGCTGACTTCGAATCCGGTATTCGTTTGACAAACTCAGATCTGGTTTAAGGTCAGTTCAANAACCATTTTATACTATTTTATTGTTTGCTATATTAATAATTAATTTTTATTTATGATCTAAAGTTCGGTCAGGTAATTTTTCATTCGTGATTCTCTGTTTACATTTCCAATTCGTTACAATTTCTATATGTTTTTGGAGTTGCTGACTTCGAATCCGGTATTCGTTTGACAAACTCAGATCTGGTTTAAGGTCAGTTCAAAGTCAAATATAGGGAATCAGTTGCCAATAATGTAAACTAATTTGTCTATTAGGGTGGTCAAAAAAAAACGATTTTTTTTCGTGTCTCTTGTGAAAATATGTTAGTCTATCATACATCATAATTATTTTAACTTTAAAAGTAGTGTACCTAAAATGTTTTCGAGCGACCTCTAAAAATAAATATCAACGAACTAATAATTTTTTTTATTGAATTTGATGAACAAAAGAATCACAAGACACTTAAAAAATTTTTTGAGGCAAAATTTACTACCGCACTGTATCAAATATTTATAATTTTTTAATTTTTTAAAATTTGTGTCGTGATTTATTTCTATTCTTTTGTTCATCAAATTCAATAAAAAAATTATTTGTTCGTTGCTATTTATTTTTGAGAGGTCGCTCGAAAACATAGGTACACTATTTTGAAAATTAAAATAATTATGAGTGACCTTTAGAAATTAAAATATCGATTTGAAATTTTCAGAATCGAGATTTTTTTCAACCTAGAAATAACGAGAAAAAAATTTAAAAAAATTCCACTTCTGACGATTTTGGAAATTTTTAAAAATCTTGAGCGACTTCTAAAAAAATTTTTTTGAGCTGATTTTTTGAGGGGGTTCTAAAACATGACAAACTAACATATTTTCACAAGAGACACGGAAAAAATGTTTTTTTTTTGGGCCACCCTAATGTCTACAGGGTGTATCTAAATAACACCGAAAAAATTCAAGGGGCGATTCTCCGATGAAAATTAATAGGGGTCTTTGGTATAAAATTTTTTGAAAAAACCCTCCCCTGAAAAGTTACGCCCCTCCTAAAATTACAAAAAAAAATTGTTTTTCTTTTTTATCTTCCACGTACATCAAGCTAAAGAAACCAAACTTGGTGAACATTATCTGTCAATAAAACTACACTTTTTGAAATTTTTTCAACCCTGAACTATTTTTGTAAGGGGTTGAAATAATCAACCCCTATGACATTTTTTCTTATAATTTTTTTTTC
>NW_019418880.1:0-7832 GCF_000390285.2 Anoplophora glabripennis | reverse complement strand
AAATCCTTAACTTTTCGAAGAAACTTGAAGAGATCAAAAAGTTAGTAAATGAATGGGGTTTTTTAGACATAATTTTTAAGAGGAAAAAATTTTATCGAAAAAAAAATTATAAGAAAAAATGTCATAGGGGTTGATTATTTCAACCCCTTACAAAAATAGTTCAGGGTTGAAAAAATTTCAAAAAGTGTAGTTTTATTGACAGATAATGTTCACCAAGTTTGGTTTCTTTAGCTTGATGTACGTGGAAGATAAAAAAGAAAAACAATTTTTTTTTGTAATTTTAGGAGGGGCGTAACTTTTCAGGGGAGGGTTTTTTCAAAAAATTGTATACCAAAGACCCCTATTAATTTTCATCGGAGAATCGCCCCTTGAATTTTTTCGGTGTTATTTAGATACACCCTGTATATATTTTTGAGGTCGCCGAAGCCGAATCCGTGGTCCGTTTGACCTGATCAGGTCTGTTAAATACCCTCAAGTTCTAAACTCAAAACGCTCAAGCATTTATAGATACATATTAAGATTTGAGTACTTCTTTGAGTACTTACACTTCTTAAATCTTTTGACAACAAAATAGTTCGATACCATAAAAGTGAGTAGTAGTCTCGATATCATAATAGTGAGATGTAGTAATTTCATGTGATTTATCAAAGCAAAAAATCTCTTATCTTGAAAAACTTTTCTCAGGAATCTGAACGAACAAGGACTCACTGTGTAAATTAATGTACATGAAGCATTGAAACATTAACGGACATATTGTTTTAAAGCTTACATAATTAGCCTTACCGATACCTACTAGAATTTGGTCATGTAAAACAATAAAGTTGAAAGTCACGAGCTCAGAGTTAAAGCTTCCGTTTTTTAATATTGTTTGTCAAATTTTAATACACATAAATGAATGCTTCAGTGTTTTGAATTTAGAACTTAGCAGACCTAATCAGGTCAAACAGGCCCTGGATTCGGATTAAGCGACCCCAAAAACGTATAGATACATTGGTTTACTTTGTTAGCAATTGATTCTCTACATTTGACCTTGAATTGACCTTAACGCAGACCTGATCGGATCAAAGGGACGCCAGATTTGGATTCACCGACCCCAAAAACGTATAGATACTCACTCGTATGTATGGTTACTTTGTTGGCAATTGATTCTCTACATTTGACCTTCAAGTGACCTTCAACCAGAGCTAATCGAGTCCAAACGGACACCGGATTCGGCGATCCCAAAAACATATAGATACCAGGGTATTGTCGCATATTCCACTTTTTTTGTGAGGTTGTGTTATTATTACCTAATTCATAGGCCTGTGCAAAAATATTTCACTCAAATTCACTAAATTTTACAAAATAATGTATCAATTTCTGTCCACACCCGATTGTGTGAAATTTTCACCCCATTAATGTAAGTAGGTACAACTAAAATTTTGTGATTGAAAGTATCAAATGAGTGACCTTTGACTCTAATTCTGAGTATGTAAAACCAATTAAGAGTTGACTTTTTCTCTAATATGATTTAAATTTAACTATTATTGGATAATTTTGTACTACCACTTTATATTCTCCTTAATTTTTTATTTAAATATCATTGTATTAAAGTCATAAACTAAGCTGCTACAGTGGTTTCCACACAGACGTGTTTTAGAGACAATATTTTAGGTTTCGATTAAAGGAATTGATTAACTGATCGGTCGTATAGATTGCCATAACCTATACTGTACGTTACAGATACGTAAGTAAATATAGGTAAGAATTTAACTTCAGTTTATTTAATCAAGTATTAATCGAGACTCGATATATTATTATTTCTAATTATTGTAATAGAACTTAAACATAATTTTCACTAAAAAAGAAACCGGATTAACGGACACTTGTCCAGCATTATACGCCATACACCACGCCACGAGATGACTTTATGTGGGCGATGGCAACAGACAAAGACAACGCACGACAACCATAGAATAGTTACAAGTGCATCAAATACTAGTTTATCTGCAAAATTCATTTAACTGGCACCTACATTTGAGTGAAGGTACTCAGTTTTAGCTCAAATATTATCACAAATGTGTAAAATTATCAAAATACTCAATATTGAGCGAAAATATACTCAATAATTTCACTCAATGGATTCACTACATAACTATATTGCTTTCACTCACACCCATTTTTTTACAGTGTAACTTTAGAACAAAAATCGACTTTTGTGTTTTTTGTTTTAGCTAAAAATTAAGTTTGCTTTATGTTCTCTAAGTTTGAACTTAACAATATTAAATAATTAATACACAAGTATATTTTATGTTGTTTTGAAATATACCCGGTGTCCCAAAAGTACCCGAATCCCCCTGTAACTCTTCAGGCTGAAATTCTATCAAAGAGTTTAAGAAAAAAGTTGTAGGTTTTCAAAAAAAAAAACAATTGAGCGGTGGCCATGTCTTTGACCTTGGCTCCAATTTTTAAGGTCAAATGAAGGTCAACTTAAAAATTTTAAATAGGAACCCCTATTTTTTATTTTATAAATCGATAGAGCGCGAGATTTCACGTCCGAATATGGAATCAAAAATTCTTTCTTGGATATCCTTAAAGGTCATTATTTTATATACACACTAATGCCAAAAATAAATTGTGTTATATTTTAACATGCCACACTGGCAATAGGTACTGATATATAAACTTTTTTTTTTTCAATACAGTTATTATAAGTATATTTGATTTCTTCGCAATAAAAAAATGTGTTTCAGGTGCTACAAAAATTAGTTTATAAAGTAAGAAACCGTCCGTGACCCCTATCCATACATCACAACCCTTTATATCTCTCTCCTAGATAACACGTTTGGTTACTTTAGTTTCTCAAGGGTAAATTTATTTATAATGTCAATTGCTGACCAGTGGTCACTCTAAGAGATCCTGTAAAACTAGTTACGCTCACTGTCTACTCTAGACCAAAGCCAGAATGAAATAGAAACTTTAGTAAGTTCTCAGAGACTATATTTCAAAGATACCTACAAGTCGTTCATTTACAGAAACTGGACTCGAATAATAGCAGTTATTTATGCAACAAAGTAGTAGTAACATCACTTTATTGAACTAGTTTGGATATTGTGAGCCGAAGCGAAGCCAAGGTGAGCAATGAGACGAGTTTGATAAAACATTTAATGTATCTAGAAAGTAATGTAATAATTGTAATGATTTGGATATCTACATATCAAACGAATTATGTTCCACACTTAATGTTGAAACGAAGAAAAGGACACCTCGAAAACAATTTAAAAATATTTATCTAGGTGGCACCAAAATTTGTTCGACTGTAATACTTGACCTGGAGCAGTACAAGTACAAGTACAAAGTTGTCCAGCTACAGCGTGTCAAAAATTAAACAAAAATCGGTTTTTAATTTTTAATTTCTAAACCGCTTGAGATAATTTGACGAAATTCAATGACAGTACGTATGAAACAAAAAATTACCAACTTTAGAAACTCACCAGTGGCCGAGACATCGATCATTATTTGCCAGAAAAATATATATCACCTGTATAATATTACAAATAAAATATGCGTCATTCCCTTTACTTTTTGTTACTTTACACTTTTTTGTATTCCAAACCGATTAACAACAAAACTGATTTATTTGATCAAGTGCATTTTTACACAGTTACTTAAATTACTTAAACATATCTTAGGGAGGCCATGCAGAACAACAATAAGAAGAAGCCGTCATCTTATTTAATACCGTGTATTGTCGAATTAAGCTTATTTTTTAAAAAGATTAAGTTTTAATAATGGCTTATGCATATTCAAATGCTGAAATGACCAATATGGTTTACATTTATGGCCTTGAAGATGGAAATGGTACTGAGGCTAGGCGAATTTATATGGAAACATTTCCAAATCATCCAAAGTTCAAAAATGTTTTTCAACGTCTTTCGGAGTCAGGCTCAATTCAGAAAGGTCCAATTCTTGGAAGACCTTTGAGTGTTAGAACGCTTGAGTCTTAAGAAGCTATTCTACATGAAATTGAAGAACACCCAAATACTCGTATTGGGAAGATCGCCGCAAATCTAAATTTGAATCGTAAATTAGTTTGGTCCGTTCTGGTGCATCAACAGTTATACCGTATCTCATTCAAAAGGTTCAAGCCTTACTGCCTCAAGACTATTCTGCTCGCTTACAATTTTGGCTCTGGATTTTGCAAAGTATTGAACAAAATGTTGATTTTACCGCTGGCATATTTGCCGACTAAGCTAATTTTTTAACACGTTTGGTCTGAAGAAAACACTCATGCCATAATGGAATCTCGATTTTAACATCAGTTTTCTTTGAATGTATGGGTGTATTATTGGAAATTTTCTTATTGGGCCTTACTTTTACCAAGACCTTTATCCGGTGCCTACAGACATTTTCCTGAAAACGCTTTATCTGAACTACTACGCTAAGAGAAGGAATGTGGTTTATGCACGACGGGTCTCCCCCACATTTTAATTTGACTGCTCGTGAATTTTTAAATTAAATATTCGGTAACAATGTAATTGGCGAGACACTCATGAACCAGATTAACCTTGATCACCCAGATCACCCGATATGGACCCTATCGATTTTTTGTTTGGGACGTCTCAAGACATTAGTATGCAAGGTTCACATACTCCTGGAATTTTTGCACGTGTTCTAGCTGCAATTTCAAGCAAGTCTGAAGCATATATTTTGGCTGAAGGTGGCCATTCCCAACATTTGTTGTAATAAATCATAATACAGGAATTCCATTGTGAATTAATTATTTTGTTATTATTTTAAGTAATGTAATGAGTATCGTAAAAATGCACTTGATCAAATAAATCAGTTTTGGTGTTGATCAATTCGGAAAAACATGCAAAGAAACAAAATGTGAAGATACTACAATGGCGCATATGATGACATATTTTATTTGTAATATGATGTAGGTTTTTAGCAAATAATGATCGGTGATATCCACATCTCCGCCACTGGTAAGTTTCTAAAGATGGTAATTTTTTGTTTCATACCTACTGTTATACTAAATATGCACACCGAATTTGGTTAAATTATCTCAAGCGATTTCGAAATTAAAAATTATTATTTTTTTCTTTTTTGACACGCTGTAGCTGGACAATGGCTGTCCTAAGACCCCACATTTTTATAACAAAAAACCCGTATTCTTTGCCACAGAATACGACCCTGGATTTTTGGCCTCTACTTAAGAAACACCCTGAATAAAAAGTTTAGGCACAAAACGGAAAATAATTTAACGAAGTAATAAGTAAGTAGTTTTATCACAGCAATTTTATTTTAGTAAATTCAGAGATTGCTTTTATTGGTTTTTCCTACACTGATAAAAACTGTGGAAATTCATATTCACATAGGATCTCTACATATTTTTAATGTAAATGTAAAATTACACGATACTGTACGTTTTGGGTGAATAGCACAAAAAGTGTAAAATTATAATTATGCTATACAGTGTATCCCACCGGGAATCGCCGCGATCGATATCTGGAAAAGTACTTATTTGATAAATTTGAAAATTTGGCAACTTATCAAAGTCAGTGGAGGAAACGCAACTAAAATATTTTCAAGGTTATAACACTTCCGGTTATACCGGAAGTCGACACCATATTCGTTATTTTAAATTGAACACCCTATAAATTTTTGCATATTTGGATTCTACTTGAAATTTTAAGGTCACTTTGTATAACAAACCTAGTTCCTAAAATTTATAGTTTTTGAGATATCGACATTTTCATGAAAAATTTGACAGGTGCAAGGTTGTGCGGGATCCTTTGTATTTTATTCCAAAAACTAGATATCAATTTGAGATTCGGTATGTGAGTAGAACACGTATGGAGCAACCTTACACAATATCCATAAATTAGAAAATATGATACCGAGTGTTTAATTTTCGACTGTACTGTCTGATAACTTCAAAGAGTTATAACTTTGTTAACTTAAATGGAACACCCTATATTTTTTTGGCCTATCTTGTGCAGTAATTAATTATCTTTCACGTGATGTAGGCATTGTAGAGGATGTGGTCACAACTTTTAGAGATAATTGCAATTGTTTACTTTTATCTTTATCAATTTTTATATAACTTTATAAACGTGATACATTTGCAGCGCGATATCCAGACAAACAAAACCCCTAAAGCAGAGTATAGTAAAGCGTCTGGTAGAAACTTTTTGACATTTCGACTCTGTCATAGTAAAACCAGACAGAGGAGTATCTGTTGTTGATAGCTAAAATGTCGAAATTTCAATATTCTAATTACTTCAGGACATTTCCAACTACATATTATGTGAATGAAGCAAACGGTTCGCAAATTTCAAAAATTTTCTGTCAGACGCTTTACTATACTCCGCTTTAGGGGTTTACTTTGTTTAGATATCGCGCTGCAGATGTATAAGGTTCTTGATATTGCTTTGTTACTTTGTCCGTAAATAATAAACAAATTAAAAAAATCTCATTACTAAAATGTTACTACACACTATAAACTACAAATAATAATTTGACAGTTCGTTGTTTAATAGTTTGATTGTCAATAACGATTGTTCGTACTCATAGACCTCTTGATAAAATTATGTCAAAATTAAAAAATAAAAGTAAAAATTGCAATTATCTCAAAAAGTTGTAACCACAGCCCCTACATGCCTACATCACGTGAAATATAATTGATTACTGCACAAGATAGGCCAAAAAAATACAGGGTGTTCCATTTAAGTTAACAAAGTTATAACTCTTTGAAGTTATCAAAATGTACAGTCGAAAATTAAACACTCGGTATCATATTTTCTAATTTATGGATATTGTGTAAGGTTGCTCCATACGTGTTCTACTCACATACCGACTCTCAAATTGATATCTGGTTGCTGGTATAAACTACAAAAGATCCCGCACAACCTTGCACCTGTCAAATTTTTCATAAAAATGTCGATATCTCAAAAACTATAAATTTTAGGAACTAGGTTTGTTATACAAAGTAACCTTAAAATTTCAAGTAGAATCCAAATATGCAAAAATATATAGGGTGTTCCATTTAAAATAACGAAGATGGTGTCGACATCCGGTATAACCGGAAGTGCTATGACCTTGAAAATGTTTTAGTTGCGGTTCCCCCACTGACTTTGATAAGTTGTCAAATTTTCAAATTTTTCAAATAAGTACTTTTCCAAATATCGATCGCGGCGATTCCCGGTGGGATACACTNATACCGAGTGTTTAATTTTCGACTGTACTGTTTGATAACTTCAAAGAGTTATAACTTTGTTAACTTAAATGGAACACCCTATATTTTTTTGGCCTATCTTGTGCAGTAATTAATTATCTTTCACGTGATGTAGGCATTGTAGGGGATGTGGTCACAACTTTTAGAGATAATTGCAATTGTTTACTTTTATCTTTATCAATTTTTATATAACTTTATAAACGTGATACATTTGCAGCGCGATATCCAGACAAACAAAACCCCTAAAGCAGAGTATAGTAATGCGTCTGGTAGAAACTTTTTGACATTTCGACTCTGTCATAGTAAAACCAGACAGAGGAGTATCTGTTGTTGATAGCTAAAATGTTGAAATTTCAATACTCTAATTACTTCAGGACATTTCCAACTACATATGTGAATGAAGCAAACGGATCGCAAATTTCAAAAATTTTCTATCTGACGCTTTACTATACTCTGTTTTAGGGGTTTACTTTGTTTAGATATCGCGCTGCAGATGTATAAGGTTCTTGATATTGTACTTTGTCCGTAAATAATAAACAAATTAAAAAAGTCTCATTACTAAAATGTTACTACACACTATAAACTACAAATAATAAATTGACAGTTCGTT
>NW_019418879.1:0-11045 GCF_000390285.2 Anoplophora glabripennis | reverse complement strand
TTGCATTAAAACATTTTATCTCTTTTGTGTGTATTTCATACATTTTAATTTGGCAACACTGATTTGCGCAAAGGCTTGACTCTCTGTTAAGTTTGGTTCGGCAAGCGTGCGCTGATGTTAATCGAATGGCATGACATTTTTTGACCAGGACCGTACTAAGATTTATTTCTTCGCTACAAAATTGAAGTTCAATTTTCTTGACAAAACGTGGGTATATGAATTTCTTATATAAGGCTTTTTTATTGCATATATTCCTAGGAATCTGCATTTTATTTTTTCTGTACTAAAGACGCCACATCCTGTATATATATATTTTCATAAAATGATTGTAAATGTTTTGTGATCTGTTAGCAGTCTTTCAGGCACTTGGTGTAACACTAAGATTAATAATTTGGAAATTGTTAACATGATGTCCCAATTTTACGTCCAAAGTAGAAACTGACTAATCAACCAATTTTTATTAAAAAAATCATAATTTTATATATGTTCGATTATTGCAGACAAAATTTACCTATACAAAAAATGAAAAAATAGTAGGGGAGAGTATTGTACCTCGGACAGGTCTGTACCTTGGGTCACTTAATGCTTACCAACTTGTTCGAATTTACAGTTGCCGATCATACCGATATATTACCTGCCTTCTACAGATAGATGGCAGGCAAAATATATTTAATTGACAGCAACACATACGAAGTTGTGGCGTTGTTTTGTTTTGGTGACCACTAAAGTAATTATTAATTAATTATTTATCTGTGTCCATTGGGCTCATTTTAATCGGTAAGTTTATTATTTTTCATGCCCATAGTAGGGTCAGCCTTCCTTTTTCGTAATATATGACAATTTTCATAAAATATAACATAACCATGATATTAGAACACATGGTTATAAATAACAAAGCTTGTACCTTGGGCCAGCTGCAAATCGTGTACCTTGGACCGGTCCGAGGTACAATATCAACTGGTCCGAGGTACCATGCATATATACACAAATATGTTAATGGGACCTAATATAATTGTTATCGTTTATTTTAGATGTTTAAAAATGCCCCGAAGTAAATCTGGTCAAAAACGGCCTCCGATAAATTCAGAAAATTTAACAGCAGCCATAAAGCTTTGTATTGACCAGGACATTTCTATGCGGGAAGGGGCAAGACGCTATAATGTACCTAGAACAACCCTAATTAGGCACATAAATCTATTTTAGAAATCAGAAGCTGCTGAATTTAAATATATAGCAAATAATAACACAAAACAAGTGTTTTCAAAGGAAGAAGAAGCAGCATTAAAAAAGTACTTACTTACAGCTGCACGTCTGCATTATGGGTGACAAAGAAAGAAGTTAAAGTTTTAGCATGTCAATATGCAACAGCCAATGATAAACTGTATCCAGACTCCTGGAATACAGACAAATTGGCAGGAAGAATGGATACGGCAATTTCTAAAACAAAATCCCGATTTGTCACTACGGAAGCCTGAGGCCACTAGTCTAGCTCGGTCCACTGCCTTGTTACGGTTTAATTTTTCACGAGCGAATAAAGTAGATTTTGGAGCGCGAGGTCAGCAACCAGCCAGCCCTGCGTCCGAAACGCGGGTTGCCTATGTCGCTTGGCGAAGTTCGCGCGGTTTAACCTCATGCGGCGATAAAACGCACTACAACTATTGCGACCATGGGCTACTCTCGTATTTTGATGATTTTGGATTGCAAAAAAAAATTCTGATTTTATTAGTTTTGAGACGCTTGTGTCGATTTTGGGAAATTTGGGGCTATGTTATTAGAAATGGGTAGGGTTGGCAGGAATTGTTCTGGAATTTCGGTCCGCAAAGGGCGTTCGGCNTGTGGGGACAGGACGGTGCCCTGGGGGACACCGGCCTCCATGGGACGGGTGGTGGAAAGGGAATCTTGGATTTGGATGCGGAATTTTCGGTGGTGTAGGTAGGATTTTATGAGTTTGGTAAAGGATATGGGATATTGGTTGGTGAGCATTTTCATCAGTAGGCCTTCATGCCAAACCGTATCGAAGGCCTTTGCGACGTCCAGGAAGACAGCACCAGTGTACTGTCCCCTGTTGAAGGCCGCCGTGATGTGCTCGGTAAGGCGAAGGATTTGGAGTTCAGTGGAGTGATTGGGTCGGAAGGCGAACTGCTCGTCTGGAATGACTTGCAGTTCTTGGGAGTGGGTTCTTAGACGGGTTAGGATAATTTTTTCTACCACTTTGCTCATAGCCGGGAGCAGGCTAATGGGCCGGTAGTTGGATGGGATGGTGTGATCTTTGTTGGGTTTTGGGATAAGGATTATGTTTGCCGTTTTCCAGCGGGTAGGGAAGTGTCTTAGTCTGAGTGTCGCGTTTGTTATGTTTAGTAGGGCCATGAGGCACAATGGTCTCCGTCGAAGTCTGAGTCAGGGCGTTTTTAATGTCGGTCTCAAGGGAGAGGATTGCCGCCTCCAGATCATGGGTGGTGACCACTAAAGTAATTATTAATTAATTATTTATCTGTGTCCATCGAGCTCATTTTAATCGGTAAGTTTATTATTTTTCATGCCCATAGTAGGGTCAGCCTTCCTTTTTCGTAATATATGACAATTTTCATAAAATATAACATAACCATGATATTAGAACACATGGTTATAAATAACAAAGCTTGTACCTTGGGCCAGCTGCAAATCGTGTACCTTGGACCGGTCCGAGGTACAATATCAACTGGTCCGAGGTACCATGCATATATACACAAATATGTTAATGGGACCTAATATAATTGTCATCGTTTATTTTAGATGTTTAAAAATGCCCCGAAGTAAATCTGGTCAAAAACGGCCTCCGATAAATTCAGAAAATTTAACAGCAGCCATAAAGCTTTGTATTGACCAGGACATTTCTATGCGGGAAGGGGCAAGACGCTATAATGTACCTAGAACAACCCTAATTAGGCACATAAATCTATTTTAGAAATCAGAAGCTGCTGAATTTAAATATATAGCAAATAATAACACAAAACAATTGTTATCAAAGGAAGAAGAAGCAGCATTAAAAAAGTACTTACTTACAGCTGCACGTCTGCATTATGGGTGACAAAGAAAGAAGTTAAAGTTTTAGCATGTCAATATGCAACAGCCAATGATAAACTGTATCCAGACTCCTGGAATACAGACAAATTGGCAGGAAGAATGGATACGGCAATTTCTAAAACAAAATCCCGATTTGTCACTACGGAAGCCTGAGGCCACTAGTCTAGCTCGGTCCACTGCCTTGTTACGGTTTAATTTTTCACGAGCGAATAAAGTAGATTTTGGAGCGCGAGGTCAGCAACCAGCCAGCCCTGCGTCCGAAACGCGGGTTGCCTATGTCGCTTGGCGAAGTTCGCGCGGTTTAACCTCATGGGGCGATAAAACGCACTACACCTATTGCGACCATGGGCTACTCTCGTATTTTGATGATTTTGGATTGCGAAAAGAAATTCTGATTTTATTAGTTTTGAGACGCTTGTGTCGATTTTGGGAAATTTGGGGCTATGTTATTAGAAATGGGTAAGGTTGGCAGGAATTGTTCTGAAATTTCGGTCCGCAAAGGGCGTTCGGCATTTTTTTCTTGTGCTTCAGTGACCACGCCGCTGGGTTTGCCTGGAAAGCAGAATATAGTGCCTGTTGGAGATTTCTAAGGATTAAAACTGCTTTGCCGGTGACTGTCCAGTGGATAGTTATTTTCAATACGTTGGAGTTTGGTTTGGTTGCGAGTTGATATTGAAAATATAGCGGCCTTTTGGTTGGATCATGTTCATACGACGTCACCCGAGCATGGGACTGTTGTACTCAGCCACTTTCTGCCGTACCTCCAACGACGTAAGTAATTTTCATTGTTTTTCGTCGTAAAGCTAGCCATACACGAAATCTAAGTATTGGTGTACTTTCAGGGCATTTTGTACGGGACTCCCATTTCGTAGCGGACCTCATTTTATATGGGACTGTCCTTGTTGGTACGGACTGGATTTTTGTACCGGACTTGAATTTTCGTGCCTCTGCCTATCGACCACCCCAATCCGAAGACCTTGGTATAAAGGGCCGTAGAGAACGACTGGAGACTTGACTGGCTGTCGAGTACAGCTAAGTACCCCGAGATTTTGTAATTTATGTGTTCCATGTTGAAAATGGAGTATTAATTACTGATAATCATAGTATTTACGGTTTTATTCACTGTTGGTATATTATTTAATAGTATTTTTTTATTTATTCCCGAGTATAAGTTCACGTTCACCCAGATTGGGCTCAATTTTAGTAAATCCGAGAGATAATATTGTTGTGGCCTTTTTAATTTATTTTAAAATAATGTCTATTTCGCGCGCTGAATGTCTGATGCGCGCACGTTCCAGTCAAAATAGTCGTTGAGAGAATAACGCCAGTACGGGATACATGCTCTTAAGTCGATCGGGCGAAGTGCTGATAGCCAATTTAATAAAATACCCTTAATTGTCTTTCCAATTTTCCATCTCACCTTACCTACCACTTCTAACAAGTGAGTATCCAGCCGAGCGGACAATTAAGGTCCATTTTCACCTAAAACATAACCATTTTTTGGTTCCTTATCGAGCCGCATTGAATCTTTATCAATAGTTGTTTTTTGTGCCGATTCAATCGTATAGTTAGCTGGTTGTTATCCCATCGCAAATTTGATAGACAAAGAACCGTTTGAATACCTATTTGTTTTGATAATAGATAGCGTGCACCATCCTTGTTTGAAACTGTTTAAACCATAGCATATATTTTAGCCTGCGTCACATTAACCGTAAACAAACATTGCATATTTTTTACCACCCTTTTCGAGTTGAATATCTTTATATCTACAAAAAAGAAATACCGGATTGTCGATAATTGAAATATTAATTATGCCGAAAACACGTGCGGAGTTGACGCTAGACCGATTGTCGGCGAAACGCGAACAGCTGTTTCAACGTATTCAGCTTTGTTTTGATGCCGGCGAGCAAGTCAAATTAAATCCAACCGATGCTCGAAAATTAGAAAATTTTAAGATACGTTACGGTACAATTTCCAAAACAATAGTAGATTATCGGGAAGTTATACAAGAAATAATTGAACTAAAACAAGAAATCAAACCCGACGAGACACCGAACTATGGAATAATAGATGCCTTTGACGACCTTTGCGATCATATTGAATATATGGCGAGCCAATTTATGAATAATAGTAATACTTCCGGAGAAAATCTGATGGACCGCCCTCGAGTACATATGCCAAAAATAGAACTAATGAAATTTAATGGTAGTGATTTAGCCTTATGGCCATTGTTTCATGAAAATTTTGTCCAGATAATCCATACGCGGTCTGATTTGAATAAAGCCGAAAAATTGCAATACCTATTAAGCAGCTGTCCACGAACGCGGTAGTTTCGGACCCGTTTGGCGATGGTGACGTGGTTGGGGGTATCCCTAAGAATTCCCAGGACACGCTGGATGCGTTCAGGAAGCGTTTCTGCACGGCCGCGGCTGCTTCTGCGGATGTCGGGTTCGGCTCGCGTTGTGGAACGATAAGTGTAGGGTTCCCCTTAATTAAAAAGTAAAGGGGAACTTGTTAACGAATTCTTTTTTCCCTATTTCGNGCTTATATCTAACACTTTATGATAGGGCTGGCTAATGGCCCGTGATTTGGGTCTGCCGCGGGTCAGAAATAAATGCCGGGGCGACGTTTTACCTTTCTTTTATAGATAAGAGGTAGGTTAGGTTATATATATATTTATTAACATAAATCTGACTCTAACAATGGTTAAATGATGAACTGATTAAATTTGTGCGACAACAGAGAAAATTCTTGTCAAAGTAGAAAACTTCGCCCAAATTTAGTTTCTCCCAGTTTTGCAAAAAATAGTTCAAAATTTACAAAAACATTTATATCTAATACAGATTCCATAGGAGAGAAAAATTGTATTGCATGTCAAGACTGTCAAATATTTAAAAATAGTCCCCATGATCAGAAGTTTAAACTAATTAAAGATCAAAATTTATGTATTAATTGTTTTCCTCAAGGCATCGCGTAGCGACTTGTCCCTCCAAATTTTGTTGTCGATTATGTAAAGCCAAACATCATACCTTATTACAAAATCAAGTCGATCCTAACCCTAAAAATATTTCCGTTAATACCGAAATTAGTCATGCCTCCACTTCTAGCCAAGAAAATAATGTTACTCTTTGTAGAAATATTGATCGAATGAGAAATAATAAAAATAAAGTCGTTTTATTAAGTACAGCACTGGTGAAAGTGATAGATAAATGAGATCAAGAACAAAATATTAGATTTTTGATAGATAGTGGCTCTATGTCAAATTTGTTAACTTTCGAATTTTGTAAAAAATTAGGTTTGGATTACAATAAGTTATTTTCAAACATTGTAGGAATTGGTGGAGCCCAAAAATCAATTATAGGGAGGAGTAACATAATTATTCAGTCTAATATTAATTCTAAAATTAGGTATCCTATAGAAGTTTTGCTAATTGATAAAATAACGAATTTACATCCAGATTTACATATAGATTTCTAGTGCCTTGATCATGTAAAAAATTTACCTTTGGCAGATCCCACTTTCCATACTCCCGGAGTTATTGACGGTATATTAGGAGCTAGTATGTTTGCGGAGATCATACGTTCGCATCAAGTAAATGGGCCACCCGGTACTCCATGCGTGTTACAAACCAGTCTTGGATATATAGTTCTCGGACCCGCACTTCTTAAAGAAAACATTTTTTCTAAACAATCGTGTTGTACCTTTTAAGTTGTATGGTTGAAAAAATGTGGGAATTGGAAGATTATTCTTCACTCGTTCCAAAAAAGGAAGACGAATTTTGTGAAAACTTATTCGTACAATCGGTTAGCGGTGACATAAATGGAAGATATACAGTGGCGTTGCCCTTCAAAGAAGATCCTTCCAGTTTAGGAAATTCCTATCTTTTAGCGGAAAAACGATTATTTTATCTAGCAAAGAAATTAGAAAAATTACTAGAACTACGAAAAATGTATAATTCTATAATTCAAGATTATTTAGATCAGAGACACCTGTCGATAGTGCCTGTAAACAAAAATAGTAGGCCGTCGTACTTTATTCCACATCACTGTATATTTAAACCGGACAGTATTTCGACACCTTGCCGTGTTGTTTTTGATGCTAGTATGAAAACCGATAATGGAATTTCGCTTAATGATATTTTATATACCGGGCCTAAATTGCAAAATAATCTAATCACTATTTTATTGAATTTCCATTTGTATCCTATTGCTATGACTTCAGACGTCAAACAGATGTACCGCCAGATTAATATCACTGATTCACATAGACAATATCAACAGATTGTCTGGAGATTTAGTCCAGAAGAACCAATTCAAACTTACCAATTGAATACAATTACTTTCGGTATAAAATCTTCACCGTTTCTTAGTCTTCGTACCATAAAACAATTAGTTTTAGATGAAGCGAAATTATATACTGAAGTCGGGTCATGTGTTAATGAAAATATTTTCATCAACACATGGATGATTTTATTTGTAGTTTGACAAATCTACAAAAAGCCCGAGAAATGTATTCCCAATTAATAAAATTGTTCAATTTTGGGGGATTTCAGCTAACAAAATGGATGTCGAATTCCGCGGAATTGCTCTCGGAAATTCCAAATAATTTAAAGTTAACCCAATTAGTTGAATTTGATAAGAGCACGTTAAAGGTCCTAGGTTTGCAATGGGATCCGTTAACTGATAAATTTAACTTCCAACTTGAATTTTTTAAAACTCCTTGTACCAAACGAAATATGTTGTCGTTAGTAGCGCGTACAATTGATCCATTAGGAATATTAACTCCAACTAAATTGTTTGTAAAATTATTAATTAAAATATTATGGGAAATGCATTTAGATTGGGACCAGGTAGCCCCACCCGAAATTGCTAATTCGTGGATAAAATTTCAAAATGAGTTAGATAGCTTAAATAGTGTAGAAATTCCTCGACATTTGTTCGTTTTTGAAAACACCTCACTTATGTTAATAGGTTTTTGTGATGCTAGTCCGGCAGCATATGCTGCTGTAGTATATAGTCGTACAGTTGATTCTTCTGGTCAGGTCAACGTAAATTTCCTTTGGGCGCAGTCCAAAGTTACTCCTAAAACCAAAATATCCCTTCCTCGTTTGGAACTTTGTGCTGCCACACTTTTGGCCAAATGCATAGGTCATGTTCGTGATAATTATGCTTCCAGAATTAATATTAGTAACATACAGGGTGTTCCTAAATAAGTGCCGCAACGGAAAACTGTAAATTCCTCTTGAAAAAAGAAACATTCTTTTCCTCTTCCATTTTTCTCTTCGGACTTTCGTTTTCGAGATACACGGTGTCAAAACTTTCATTTTTTTTTAAATTTTTTGCTTAGTAACCGTTTGAACTACAGGACTGAGTTTTTGTACACACATTACCACTATTAATAGCTACTTTTTCGCACCCTTCTCGAATTCATTGAACGTGCCAGTGGTGGAGATTTTAAGGTATTGTAAGGGTTTCCCCCCCCCTAACTTTTACGCCACTAGAAAAATTGACATTTGATAGCAAATTCTACCTCAACAAGTAGCTATTAATAGTGGAATGTGTGTACAAAAGCTCAGTCCTGTAGTTCAAACGGTTCCTAAGATATTGGCAAAAATCTGAAAAAAAGTTTTGACACCGTGTATCTCGAAAACGAAAGCCCGGAGAGAAAAATGGAAGAGGAAAAAAATGTTTCTCTTTTCAAGAGACAGTTTTCTGTTGCGACACTTATTTAGGAACACCCTGTATATGCATTATCTGATTCTATGATCACCTTAAGTTGGATTTATTCACCCTCCAAAAATTGGAAACAGTTCGTAGCAAATCGAGTAGCCCAAATTGAAAGTAATTTACCGTCTATGCATTGGTATTTTGTCCCAGGCAAGCAAAATATTTCTGATTGTGCCCCCAGAGGTCTTTCCCCTCTTGCCTTCATAAAAAATTCCTCTTGGTTTTCAGGCCCAGAATGGTTACTCCTACCTCCTCATGAATGGCCTATCGAAATTTTCGATGCAAATTCCTTAATCTCCGTTATACCAGAAGTCTTAGTTAATGTTATTACCAAAGCAGAGCTTCCTTTATATGCTTTGATAGAGTATTTTTCCAGTTGGTCCAAACTGTTGAAATCTACCGTTTATGTGTTAAGGTTTTCCAAATTATTACCAAAGCATTCCAGAATTCGAAATTGTAATCTGATAGCTGCAGAATTAAAACTAATCCAGACAATTCAGCAGTACCATTTTTCTGAAGAGTTTAAAATTATTCACCACAATAAAGTTTTACGATCTCGGTTACGCCATTTAAATACATTTGTAAAGGATGGAATTCTCCGGGTAGGAGGAAGACTTTCGAATGCCAATTTGTTCTTTGCCCAAAAGCACCCGATTTTGTTGCCTAAGTCTGATCCTTTGACTAATTTACTCATTGACTATTACCATAAAAAATATTGTCATACTGGCCCTAATTTACTACATGCATTATTACGACAAAATTATTGGATTTTGTCCGCACGAGGTCTTATTCGTCAACGTATTTGGAAATGTAATTATTGCTTTCGATTAAAAACCCAAACCCAATTTCCCTATCATGTCAGATTTACCGAGAGAGAGAGTTAATAGAGCTAAAGCGATTCATTTAGAACTTGCTTCAAGTCTTTCGACTGAGTCGTTTTTAGCGGCATTTAAACGATTTTTATCCCGTCGAGGTAACTGTGTGACATTATTTTCGGACTGCGGCAGTAATTTCATTGGTACTAAAGCAAAATTTGACGAACTTTACCAATTTATTCAATCTAAAGAATATAAAACTGCAGTACAAAGTGAATTAAATTGCCACCAAATTACTTGGAAATTTAACCCCCCATCTTCTCCCCACTTCGGTGGTATCTGGGAAGCTAACATAAAATATATCAAGTCTCATTTAGCTAAGGTAATCGGACTCCAAATACTAACCTATGAAGAATTCAATACTATTCTTACTCAAATAGAGGCCCTCTTCAATTCAAGACCGTTATGTTCGTTAAGTAGCGACCCGAATGATCCTATAGCGTTAACCCCCGCACATTTTTTGTATGGGTTACCTTTAAATTCATTCCCCGCGGAAGACGTGTCCCTTGAGCGCCCCAGTGTGTTAAGTCGCTATAAGTTATTAGATTCTATAGTGCAGCAATAGTGGAAGCGGTGGCACACTGAATATCTAACCACTTTACAAGTTAGACAAAAGTGGAATTTAAAAACAGCTTCAGCTAAAGTCGGGCAGGTGGTTGTTGTGATACAGGCTAACATACCCCCCTTACAATGGTCGCTTGCTATTATCGAAAAATTATATCCCGGCAAGGATGGGATTGCTCGTGTTGCCTCAATAAGAACCAAGAACAGCTCTTGTTTGAGGCCTATTGTTAAGTTATGTCCTCTTCCCAACCAATAATTGTTTGGGAAGCTTTTGTCGTAGGTTAAGTTAGTAGATAGTTAGATATGTAACTAGATAGTTGTAAATTAGCAATATAGCCTAAAACTCATTTTTGGGTAATTAATTAAATTTCTTTTCAACCGGAGGCCGCAGGATGTTGTGGCCGTTTTAATTTATTTTAAAATACTGTCTGTTTCGCGCGCTGAATGTCTGATGCGCGCACGTTCCAGTCAAAAAAGTCGTTGAGAGAACAACGCCAGTACGCGATACATGCTTAAGACGATCGGGCGAAGTGCCGATAGCCAATTTAATAAAATACACTTAATTGTCTTCCCAATTTTCCATCCCACCTTACCTACCACTTCTAACAACTGAGTATCCAGCCGAGCGGACAATTAAGGTAAGTCGATTTTCGAATAATACAGTCCATTTTCACCTAAAACATAACCAAATATTGCAAGTATTGATACATTGTGTTACTCCTGCATGTATTTTTTTAAAGAGCACAATCCGTGATTCGAAAGTAAATTCCGTTAATAGAGTAGAATTAGGTGTCTCAAAGTAGTTTTAATTCAGGTA
>NW_019418878.1:0-10849 GCF_000390285.2 Anoplophora glabripennis | reverse complement strand
CACACCTGACATTTTTTGATAGAAATGTAATTGCCTCCTGTGAGATTTGAACTCACGACCTCCGGTTTCCAGTGCTCTACCACTGAGCTAAAGAGGCTCATGCTATGTTTGAATTGAATTTGAATTTTGAATTTTTGTTAACACTACAAATATAAAGGAAATAGTATATTAGGTTACAGTTTATACTAGAAAGCAAGTCTGAACCTGTGGGAAACAGGTCTGAACCTGTAGGAAACAGGTCTGAACCAGTAGAGTACAAGTCTTAAATTGAGGTGACCTTGACCTCAGATGACCAGAGGTCGATTACCTTGCGTTGACCTTGACGCGACCTTGACCTCAGACAACCTTGACTTGACCTTGGCGTGACCTTGACCCCAGACGACCAGAAGTCGATGACCTTCAATTGGCCTTGGCGTGACCTTGTCCCCAGACGACCAGAGGTCATGACCTTGACTTGACCTTTGCGTGACCATGTCCCCAGATGACCAGGGGTCGATGACCTTGACTTGACCTTGACCCCAGACGGCCAGAGGTCGATGACCTTGACTTGACCTTGGCGTGACCTTGTCCCCAGACGACCAGAGGGCATGACCTTGACTTGGCCTTGGCGCGACCTTGTCCCCAGACGACCAGAGGTCATGACCTTGGCCCCAGACGACCAGAGGTCGATGACATTGACAAGACCTTGACGCGACCTTGACCCCAGACGATCAGAGGTCGTGACCTTGACATGACCTCGGCGTGACCTTGGCCCTAGACGACCAGGGGTCGATGACCTTGACTTGACCTTGACGTATCCTTGACCCCAGCCGACCAGAGGTCGATGACCTTGACGTGACCTTGGTCTAGAATGATGCAATACTGGATAAGAATGACACAATGCTGTTTGGAGGTCATTGGCCTAGAATGATGCAATACCAGATAAGAATGACGCAATGCTGTTAAAGGAAATAATATATCAGGTTAAAGTTTATGCTAGCGTGACAGTATTAAAGGAAATAATATATCAGGTTACAGTTTATGCTAAAAACAGGTCTGAACTTGTAGAAACTTGACCTCGAATGCTGCAATACCAGATAAGAATGACGCAATGCTGTTTGGAGGTCATTGACCTGCCCTTATCGTGATTGAATTTTAAATTTACCACCATCTGGCTATGTGACGTCACTTCCATGCCGCCATGACACTTCTTGTATGACGATACTTCCATGCCGCCATGACACTTCTTGTATGACGTCACTTCCATGCCGCCATGACACTTCTTGCATGCCAACACCCACGCATCTCTTGCACAACGACAATGCCCACAAGAAGCACTTCCATGCCGCCATGACACTTCTTGCATGCCAACACCCACGCATCTCTTGCACAACGACAATGCCCACAAGAAGCCGCTGAAGGAGCGATGGACACTGGCCATCGAGTTCGTGACGTCATTTAGTGTGGCGCAGAAAATGTGGCGCAGAACCGGCCTCATATATCTACTCCTGAATTATTTCTCAATTGATTGACTATGTTTATAAAGCTGCCATATTCGTATTTATGTACACTAAATGTAGAGACCCTTAATAGGGACTTAACTCAGATGGTTGAAAAGAAATATGAAGAGTTATGTGGGCAAAACAGCAGTAAGAAAAATAAACAATCACTGTATTGAATAACCTTTAAAGTCATAATTTATTTGGTGATGAAGTACAAATATTGTCTGAAGTTATTTATTTGTGGCATAGTTTTTCGATTTTTTATCATTTTTTTGGGCATTTTACCTCATTGATGGCGATGACTTTCTTGTCACCAAGTTTAGAAACAAAAAGAACTAAATCCGGAAAATAGTGTGGACGAGGAATCAATTTAGTGCCCATTTTACACGGAATTCGTTTCTTCTTATTTTTACAGCAACTGTCAGAGCCACCATATTGGGGAATGTTTTTTTGGAGAGAGAATCTGCGCAGGCCGGAAAAAGCAGTCAGTGTCAAATAGATAAGATTTTCGTTTGAATTTTACTTTTGTAAAGACTCTAATACACCTAAAGGCCTATATAATCACTTATAGCTGCCTTTTTCGAATAAAGGTTTATTCAAGATATTGCGCCTTTATTTGGGAAAAAACCCGAATCGTGTGCTTAGGGTAAAACGGGTAGTTTTATTGCGAAGCAATTGACAGCAACCGCTAAATCATTCGCAGGGAACATGATCATTCGCTTCAAGCAACTGTCAAATGTGAATTACGCCTCAGTTCAGACTGAAATTTGACACTAAATCGTATATTACATCTTAAAAATTAACTTGTTAGTCATGTCCCTAACTGCAACTAATCACTGAATGATGTTTATGATTGAATTCTAATTAAAATAAATACTGATTAATTTTTAAATAAAAATATTAGTCTGCTTTTAAGATTTAAAGCATACATTTAAAAACAGGAAAACGGTCTTTAATTACCAAGAGTAACAAATTTACATAAACCCAAGTCTAAAATGTTGACTGTAATTTTACAACAAATTGTATTTTTGTGTATTTCGAAAGGGGCAATATAATAAACATACATATGTTTTAAATAATACTCACTTGCTAAATAGTCGTAAAACAACACAAATAGTAATGAACATAAGAAACAGAACTACTAGGATTCCAATCATTGCGGGGTCGACATATTTCTCCGGAGTATGAGGAGCTACCGTACCTGAAACAATAAAGTATTTTAATTATTTATAAATCATTTGATATATTCGGTAATTATTTGCATACATGCGCATATTATAGGGGTAATTTATTTTTTTCATTTCTTATCGTAGTTATACATATTGCCCTCCAATTAGCCTGCCAAATTTCGTAACTAGATTCTACGTTCAAAAAAGAAGAAAAGTTCAAATATAGGCCAGAACTTGATTGTGCATCTCAATACTACTAACTTTCTTCATTGCTACAACTCAATTATTTCAAAAGGTTCTGTAACACCGGTGAGAACAGGGCCTCTTGGAACGCCTAACCTTGGAGAGATATAAAGATGCCCAGGCTTACGCTGATGATGGCGTGGTTCTAGTCGCAGGCCGGTTTTTGGACGTGGTATGCGACAGAATGCAAGAAGCCTGTAGGATCATAGAGAGGTGGTGCGAGGAGATGGGGCTCTCAATCAACACAAAGAAGGTGGAGATGATCCTATTTACAAGGAGAAGGAAGATAGGCGACTTCAGAGCCCCAACCATGTATGGAAGGGCCCTGACTTTGGTCAGGGAAGTCAAACCTGGGGGTAATCCTGGATAGTAAACTGTCGTGGGGGCCACAGGCTGAAAGGATTACTCGGAAATCAGTGGCAACCCTCTGGTAATTAAGGAAGGTAGTTGGCAAAAATTGGGGACTCAATCCAAGGCTGCTTCACTGGGTGTACATGGCGGTGGTCAGACCAAGGCTGCAGTATGGGACCATGGTCTGGTCGCCGAGTGTGGACCGGGTGACGGTAGCCAGGAAGTTGTCGAGAATCCAAAGACTTGCCTGCTTAGGTATTACAGAGGCAATGAGGACGACCCCTAGAGGTCCTTCTGGGGTTGCCGACTCTCCCTACATGGATTGTAAGGGAGGTGATGGCGGCATACCTTAGGATAAGGGACGCGGGCGGTTGGAGAGCGAAAGGACGCTCTGAGGGTCATGCTGCCGTGGCCTTCAGGGCGGAGAGGGATATCCCAATATCCGCCATGAGGGTTACGGAAGCAGAGAACCGGCTTAGGTTAGGAAGGAAGTATGTCACCACTTTCCCCTCAACAGAGCAGTGGAAGCAAGAAGGTGATATGTTCCCCCGGGATCCCTAGTGTGCTATACGGATGGATCTAGGGTAGGAGACAAGCTTTCAGGAGCAGCAATTTATCTGGAAGGCAGAAGTATCCAAGAAAGCTTTTCACTGTCACAGTCTTGCAGGCCAAGTTTTTTGCTATTTTGATGATAGCAAGCAAGGAGGAGGTAAGGAATTGTGTAGAGGAGATGATTTTTATCTGCTCCGACAGTCAGGTCGCGCTCAGAACGGTTAGCTCCTTGAGGACAATGTCTGCCCCCCTCGTCCAGGAATGTGGAGACGTTCTAGAGTCATTGGCCAGACGAATAGAGGTAGAATTGTTTTGGGTCCCAGGCCACATAGGTATCCCTGGCAACAAGAGGGCTGATCAACTAGTTCGTCTCAAATCTAGGGGACCTGGCCAGGGACCTGAACCAATCACACTCGGTAGCATTAATGGGGCCCTTAATAAATGAGCCTATCACACTTTAGGTCAGAACTGGAGGAGAAATAGAGGATGCAGGCAGGCCCATAGTGTCATACATAGACCTAACAAATCTAAGACGAGATGGCTGCTGAGCCTTACTCGAAGAGCCCGAAACCAAATGGTGGGGTTTCTGACAAGCCATTGCAGACTTAGGAGGCATTTCATTTTAATAGGAATTGAGGATCCTCTATGCCCGAAATGTGGACCTCGTGGGACATTGTACAGCGTTTGGGAGTATAAGACATAAAGTCTTTGGTGCTGAAGAACGGCAGGGGGCTGAGGTGAGAGACCATGGACCATGGACCAAAATCCTGGCGTTCATTAGGGCGTCGGGTAGGTTCGAGGAGGGTCAGAGGCAGAGAATTGCCAGGCTGAGGCCGCCCCTTTTCACTACTACTAAACACCGGTGAGTATTGTAGTAATTCTGCGCAATATGCCGGTTCCAGTTAAATATAAATGTATTAAAAATGTGAGTAGGGTATTTTAGCGGTCTTAGAGTCTCCCCTCTCCACTTTCTGGCTTGGGATGACCTTGAGGCCGAAGGCCGATGACGTTGGTGTATGGATGGACCTTGAGGCTGAACGCGGAAAGTGACGTAGATTGGTGACTTTCATTTGACCTTTGCATTGCAGTTAACCTTGAAATTAGATTTGTATGGTATCTGAGAGAGGAGGAGTTTTAGATGAGAAGATGACCTTCATTTGACTTTGGCCTTGCTGTTAACCTTAAAATTAAATTTGTTATAGTGTGGTGTGAACAAGGAAGATTGTTTTATGACATTCATTTGTCTAACGCTTTAAATATTGCAGTTAACCTTGAAATTAAATTTGAAATATGTCTATCGGTGTGGATAAGCATCTTATGAGGTTGTGGTGACCTTCAGCTAGTTCAAAAGACGAAAAAATTATCACATTATGTGACGTCATTCGCTTGATTTATGTTTAAATAATGCATTTAACCTTGAAATAAAATAGTTGTTTTAATGTTGTGTACACATTGTGACGTGGTGCATTTGCAGTGTATTTTCTATACAAGAGAGGAGATCAGAGTAAAGAATTACATTTCGTTGTGTGCCAGCCCTGCAGAACTATTACAATTCCTAAAATATTCTGCTGCCCTCGTATGCCTGCCCTCGTATACATAGTCACATATTTGGCGGATAAAAGAATAACTGACGAAACGATCAATAAATAGCCACGCCTACTTAAAATGTCGGTTAAATTAAAATTTAAATATTTCTATATATAATATAACCTTCAAAGGACAATTCAGATATTTTACGAGTGTTGCCTTGAACAAGTACCAATGCCAAACTATTCAACGAACGATCTCAAATAATCCACGAGAGGAAAAACGCGCGAGAAGCACATGCTGACTTAAACTTGAAACAACATGTACTTCGGTACCAAAACATAAAATTCTAATGTTTGAATGCATAACCTTGAACAGACTGCGATCAATATCACGCCTGCGTTTGGCGCTAAAATAAAATAGCTATTCAACGAACGATCTTAAATAATCCATGAGAGGAAAAACGCGCCAAAAAGCACATGGTGTTTGACTTAACCTTGAACAGACTGCGATCGATATCACGCCTACGTCTGCCGCTAAAATAAAATTTAAATATGGCGCTATTGATAGCGGTTTGTTATGTAACTAAACCTTCAAGCGAAACGATCAATACATTTGGTCACGCCTACTACGAATCGAGTTAAATAATTCAAAATATCACATCATGTGATAACATTCACTTGATATACAATTGAAACATTACAGTTAACCTTGAAATTATATATGTATACTATGAATTAGAACAATCATTTAAAATAGGCATATCTATTAATATAAATGCATTTTGGCGCTCAAAATAAATTTAAAAAATATCGTACCATTTGCTGGTGTTTGAAAAACGTTACAGTTAACCTTGAAATTAAATTTGAAATATGTCTATCGGTGTGGATAAGTATCTTATGAGGTTGTGTCGACCTTGAGCTAGTTCAAAAGACGAAAAAAATATCACATTATGTGACGTAATGATTTACGTTTAAACAATGCATTTAGCCTTGAAATTAAATAGTTGTTTTAATGTTGTGTATACATTGTGACGTGGTGCATTTGCAGTGTATTTTCTATATAAGAGAGGAGATCAGAGTGAAGAATTACATTTCGTTGTGTGCCAACCCTGCAGTGAGCGTCTACAATAGTGTAAATTTTGTGTCAAAAAAATGTTTTTTTAAGTGAGAACAATTATTGTATTTATTGCTGACTAGATATTACAGGTAATTATAATATAAAAATAGCATTATCAATTGATGAATTAAATAAAATAAATAGTAATATTAACGGCGAATTCAATGATATTATGCGAAGGTCAGTTTCCTCGTTGGAAATTGATACACAATATCCGATAAAAAAACTATCTTTTGTCAATACACGTTTTGGAAAGTCCATTTTAGCTATATTGTTTGATGAAAAGTGTAATTTAAATTTCAAGTGTTTTTTACCAAAGAGGGTTACAGAACACATAACAGAAGATATTTTGAATAAAATGAATTCCTCTTGGGAACAATATACGATAACTTATTTAGGTCAAAGTGAGCCTGTATTTAAAGATGGTAAATGTAAAGCGTTGTTAAAATTTGGAATTGTCATTTAATTTTTGTTTATTTAATTTAAATAAAAATATATATATCTAGTAGTAACAAATATGTTTTATATATAGAGTATATTCTAGTCAATATAAGTAATTTACACTATTTAGTCAGTATAATAATATAAGGTGGCTTCTCTGTTAATGTTTTTATAATTCCAATAGGTAATGAATAATTTTTAATCTTATTACTATAATACCAGTTTTCATATCATTTTTTTTTTTTTTTTTTTATAGAACAACTATTGAAAATGTGGATGCATTATGCTAGTCAAAATTGGACCGATGCTGAGGACCTCCAGTCAGCCGTAAAGAGATTGATGAACGAGCTAGATTGTGTGGCAATAGATTGTCTTCACGCATCTAATTATGACATGAATTACTGCTTCTCTGAAGAAAAAATTAAACAGTTGGAGGAGGATTATGAAAAACATCGCCGTGGTGCATCATTATGTAGTAATTATTTAAGTGAAACTATAAATTTGGACAATTTTTGCGTGAAAATGGTGGAGATAGGACTAAAACAATTTGTTATTTCTAATTTGTTGGATTATCTACCATATGCAACTGTTGTAAAATACAAATTAGCAGCTCAAGAAAATAATGCTGGTAATGAAGATGATATATAACATATCATTAAATTTTTATGTAATTTATATATTATCTTAAAATTGTATAATATTATATATCTAATATTAACAAATTTTATTGTATTAACTATTTGTCTATTATTGTAATGTGGAATAAACAACATAAATATAAATATATTTAAACTTTTATTGTTGTCTTATTTGTTAAATGAGAGGAGAAAAAAGTATACAAATAGCATAATTAACCTTGAAATGACATTTGTCTAATGTTAAATAGGAAGAAATGATACATGAGGAGATGACCTTCAGTTGACATATTTAAATGCTATTTTTAAATATTTCGTTATAGTGTGACAATAGCTCCAAGTTCATAAGTTTGTAGCGAATTTATAGAATTCAGGATGTAAAAAGAAAAACGAAATAAATATATATTAAAATAATAGTCAATATATAGTTATACAAATTGTTTGTAAATAATAATGCATAAATAAGTAACTATTACAATTCCTAAAATATTCTGCTGCCCTCGTATGCCTGCCCTCGTATACATAGTCATCTATTTAACGGATGAAAGAAGAACTAACGAAACAATGAATAAAATAGCCACGCCTACTTAAAATGTCGGTTAAAATAAAATTCAACAGCTTAACCTTGAACACAATACGATCGATATTTATGTCACGAATACGTTTGGCGCTAAAATAAAATTTAAATATGGCGCTATTGATAGCGTTTTGTTATGTAACTAAACATTCAAGCGAAACTATCAATACATTTGGTCACGCCTATTTCGCCGTTAAAATAGTATTTAAATATGGCGCTGTTGATAGCGGTTTGTTATGTAACTAAACCTTCAAGAAAAACGAGCAATACATTTGGTCACGCCTACTTTGCCGCCTAAAATAAAATTTAAATATACCTATCTAACGGTTATGTATATATATATTGCATAATTGGCGATAATTTTTAAGATGTAAGCGCATCAAGCGGCGAAAGCGGTAAGCTTCGGGACAAGGTAATTTTTACATTGCCGTTCGTGTTTACAGATTCATTTTGAACAACATTCGGTTTATTTCTCATTATTATTAGTAATTTTGATATTAAACTGCTGTTATTTAACTTTTGTGATATTTTATAGGTTTCAAATATTTCATATAGGTATAAATTTTAATGCAAGTATTTATGTATACCTTGTTTGTTTGTAGCATTACGATTTAATGCACATTTTTTGATGTTATAACTATGAAGTTATCCGTTGTGGAATACCAACATTTATTATTTAAGTGTCAACGAAAACTCTCGTTGTATATCAGAAGGAGAGGCAGTTTTTAACGCTGGTCATGTGGTACTATGTGGGAAGTGATTTAAATTTAGAAATTTATTCATTGTGTCTACAAACTAGCGCGCTTACTAACAACGCTCTTGAAATTCAGGGAGTATTGTCTATCAACAATAATATTTTGAAAATTTCTTCAATTTGATGAAAACATAATTCTGGATTTTTCTTGGACCATGAAGAACAATCATGAACTGAACAATAATAGTTCGACAAATTCTTCTTTTTATCCATAACCCTAGATAATGTCCNATTTGATGAAAACTTAATTCTGGATTTTTCTTGGACCATGAAGAACAATCATGAACTGAACAATAATAGTTCGACAATTTCTTCTTTTTATCCATAACCCTAGATAATGTCCATAACTGCAGAAGTTTTCCTCACACTATTTTTTTTAATATAACAGTGTTCAAAGCAAACATTATGCACGGTTTTTAAATAAAATACAAAACGAAGTGTCACACAAGAAATGTTTACCTTGAGAATTTGGCTTTGATATTATATGCAATACTTTTTGCAAATTTTTACATTCCCTTCGTAGGTTGAAAAGTAATTGGGTGATGTAGTTGTATTAATTTAATAGTGTTTTTTTTTGTTTTTGCACAGCAGTGGCTACACACAAATACAAAAATTACAACAACAACAACAACAACAACGTTGTTGGAGATCTTAATTCAAATATTTGTCACATGCATCCCAGAAAATAAATTTGCGCCTTGTGAATTAGAAATTATCAATTTACAAGTACAAGTTATGGGTTATTGTTAAAATAATTTTAATGTAGCTTGCACATGAATTTCCAAAGATGGCGTAGGGTGGTGATTTTCATTTAACCTTTGCATTGCTATTAACCTTGAAATTACATTTGTTTGGCGCGAATGAGGAATTTGTTATATAACCTTAATATTTACATAAAAGAAAAAATAATTGCATCTTATAGATAAAGCCAAAACTGGGGCTTCAACAACAATTTATGGCAACAATGTTTAGATAGAAAATAACAAATTTTGCGGTTCCAGCAACAAATAATACAATCAGATAATACAGTAGTAGAAATGTTCGTTTTGCAAAAAAGAAAATACAACTTTCCGCTATATATTTACAGCATATAATGTTATTAATGTGTAACAAACTGAGATGCATGCGTTTTTTATACTTGTCTACGATAACAGAATCAATTTTTATGTAAATGAGATAACCCATAATAAAATTTCAGGTTGATTTGTTAAATTGTTACATACTCAGATGCATACGTTTTTATACTTGTCTATTAATTATTTTCACATGCTTTGTTAAATCTACAGTAACAGAGTCAATTTTTATGTAAAAATCGTTGTATTCTAGTTGTAAAAATTGCAATATTCTAATTAGCAATTATATGCAATTTTCGATGCATTATATGCAATTTGTATACATTTCGACTATCAATTTTTGTGTAAAAAATTGCATTATTCTAATCAGTTATATGCAATTTGCACACATTCCGACTGTCATTTTTTTTGAAAAAAAAAATTGCAATATTCTAATCAATTATATGCAATTTTCGATGCATTATATGCAATTTGTATACATTCCTACTGCTAATTTTTGTGTAAAAAAATACAGTATTCTAATCAGTTATATGCAATTTGCACACATTCCCACTGTCAATTTTTATATAAAAATTTGCTATTGTCTACTAACCTGCAATGAAATGTATCATTTTTGTCAAAAGTAATGCATTGAATTATAATTTCTTATATTGATTGCACTCTATGGTTTGCATACATTCCAACAGTGCATGTATAGGACTTAATATTTAGATAAAAGAAAAATAATTGCATTTTATAGATAAAGCCACAACTTGGGCTTTAACAGCCATTTATTTTTTTTTGTAAAATTGTGCTTGATTTTACGTGAAAGATATAAATTAAGTAAAAAAAACATATCTTTTATTCGATACCCCTTGAGTAGATATATGAGGCCGGTTCTGCGCCACATTTTCTGCGCCACACTAAATGACGTCACGAACTCGATGG
>NW_019418877.1:7389-10860 GCF_000390285.2 Anoplophora glabripennis | reverse complement strand
AATCTGGCAACACCCCATAATTTTTCGAAACTATTCTAGAATACTCTCAAATGTTTGGAAAAGTTTATCATTAATGTCTTGGCCTTGAGTGAAAAAATTACGTTTTGCTTTATTCCCATGAAGAAAAATGTGACATGTTGGAATGCTTTATTAAAAATTAAAGAAAAGCAACTGTGGCTTTAAACAGTTATATTGGAAATTATTCCGAAAGACAACCACCAAATGAAAAGTATTTTTCAAAATTTATTAGAAATTTGAGAAAGTTTGGAAGTTTTGAAAAGCTACATGCTAAGAACTATAAAAGAGATAATATTTGGTGCAATCAAATAATAGATTATTTCAACGACAATCCAATACCATCAACAACACTATCTAACAGAGAAATAAACATCGGGATTATTATTTGAAATGCTGCCCATTTTTGGCTATGCAAGAAAGGCAACTTTGTAAAATATTATTTGTCACTCGCCGAACGGTATTCCTATTAATATTTGCAAATACTTGTCGAGCTCTTTCTTCCAGCATTTCCGCAGTTTGGGGAGATTCGAATTCGTACATTTGATTCTTCACATACCTCCAGAGGAAGAAATCCAAAGGGGTAATATCTGGTGACCTAGCAGGCCATGATATGTTGCCTGCATTGGAAATTAATTTGTCACCAAACGTATTGTGTAACCGATTTTTAACAATTCTCTCATTATGGGCTGGAGAAACAGCCTGTTAGTTGATTATGTGGTGCGATCTCTCTAATAGCTGGTATCTGGTTTTCTAGTATTTCTGAATACCTTTCACNTGCCTGCATTGGAAATCAATTTGTCACCAAACGTATTGTGTAACCGATTTTTAACAATTCTCTCATTATGGGCTGGAGAAACAGCCTGTTAGTTGATTATGTGGTGCGATCTCTCTAATAGCTGGTATCTGGTTTTCTAGTATTTCTGAATACCTTTCACTAGTTAATGCATGTTGGTAAAATAAATGGTGGTATAAGTTGATTCCTTACAAAAAATATCGTTATGTACAGGACAAATAAATTGCATATTTTATCATTGATCATTTGATTTTAGTGAAATAATCCAAACAAGAAAGATATAAGAAATTGGTTTATTATAATTGCCACACTAAAAACTGATACCTAAATTGTGTCTGTAATCTTCGTTGAGCCCGTACTTCAGGATTTTCTATAGCCCAATGATGGTAATTACGTTTATTAAATACTCCACAATTAGTGAGCTGCGTTTCATTCGTCCGTATAACGGTGCTGCTGAAGTTATCATCTTGACATTTATTAACGTACCAGTTACAAAATTCAAGCCCTCAAATAAAATCGTTTTCCTGAGGCCCCTACACAATGGTTGGCTTGCATGAGTGATATTTATTTTTCTTTAAAACCCTGATAATTGTCGTTTTTGGAATGTTTATTTCTCTATTACATACTCTTGTTGACGATGTTGGACTGTTGTCGAAATCATGTGTTATTCGATTGTTCCGGTGCCTTTTGGGTAGTTCTTAGCATGTGGCTTTTCAAAACTTCCAAACATTCTCAAATTTGTCAGAAGTTTAGAGAAATACCGTTTATTTGGTGGTTGTCTTTTGGGATGATTTCCAATTCCAGTATACATAACTGTTTAAAGCAATAATTGTATTTCTATTATTTTTTATACCTATAGCACTCATAACATATCACATTTTTCATCATTAGATTAACGCAAAACCATTTTTAAGATTTGTAACATTTTAACAAGTGTAACTCAAACTGTTAGCAACTCTATGATTAACAATAGTTCAAAATAACAGTTAGAAACAAATGAAAATATTATTATTTTCGTCATAGAGATTCATAGATTATACTAATGAAGCGTTTTTTCGTAAATACGTGGCCATTACTATCATTTTTTACTAACGCCATGGCATTAAGGTAAGCATTTACAACAATTTGAGACAATTCTATAATAGTTTTGAAAAATTATGGGGGGTTGCCAGATTTATTAAAAATACACTGATTTTTGAGGTAGTTTTTGAAATTTTTTCTTACTCATATTATATTATTGAATAGCCAAAAAAATATTTTCTTTTTGTTTAAAATTCAATATGGTGCCCATAAGAGAAAAGAAAGTTGATGATGGCTTCTCGCAACGAAACGTCGCAATGAAAATATATACAGTGAAATTTCTCGAAAAAACTTGCTGTAAAAAGTGTTTTTGGATTTTAAAAATTCCTCGAGACAAAAAAGTTACAGACGATTTTCGAAAACGTTCCCTTCACTTTTTTTCAAAATAACTCAAAAACCTGAAGAGCTAGGACTGGTCTGCAAGCGCCATTGAGTGAGCAACAGAACTGTCTAAAACTTTCCCCATCTAACCATTTTCGAAGGTACCCAGCAAAATGGGAAAAGTCAATTTCAATTCTTGGTCAATCTATTCATTTTATTTCTAGTAAAATACCAGCGCCATCGGTCTAAAAATTTGTAACTATACCCCTTGATACAGATTTTAGCGGAGTGTATGTGTAGGAACAAAAAAAATGATTCGACAACGAAAAGAGATAGAAATTGGTTGCAAAACGACTTACCGATGCAGCACTATTGGTGGAATAGATGGTGGTAAATGGTCTGCAGCATTCAGTTTTCTTTGTTGTGGGTTTTAAGGAAAATCATTTCACGATGGGTCGATATGTTTACGCTATCGACTCGATTTTCGTAGTGCCACTTGCAACCTTTTTGCACAGTAATAATATCTGATACAAAAACTAGGTACCTATTACAAAAAAAAATTAAATTGCTGACACTTTATTACAATACCAATTAAACGAAAAATACTTAATATCTAATAACTAAGTCTAAATTACATTGTGCGGACGCAACACCCCTTGTCTGTTCCCTCCCGTCTCTCTCCTAGTTAATTTGGTTGAAACTGTTAGATAAGTTGTTTACTTTATTGCGTTCAAGAGATTAATGGTGATTCTAAAATCATTTATCATGAATATGAGATTTTAATTCCATTTTTACGGGAAGAATATTTCAGAAGTAATAAAAATTCAATTCCATTAGGGCCCAATCCACAGCACTCTTCTATTAGAAAGTGATAAATTACTCAGAAAATATATTAATTACTGTTTTAGCATACAAAATTTTTATATTACAATCTGAGGACTTAAAAAATTATTACAATTTTCATAAGTTTTATTAAAAAGGCTTCACTATCAGTAACAATTCAGTTGACATGTAGGTATGTAATATGACTATCGAAAATCATATCCCAAACAGACAGAATCCAGTGGTTGTGTAAAATCGGAAAAATAATAAAATTAAAAAAAAATTGAAATATAAATCTCCACGCCACAAGAAGGGTTAATTTTAATAAATTTATACTTTGCTTATTACTTTCATAATGAGAAGTAATTAGTTAAAAATCAGTATTATAATAATGTCGGTATTTAATTGTTTGTTATGGGCATATCTAGACCAAGTAA
>NW_019418877.1:0-6924 GCF_000390285.2 Anoplophora glabripennis | reverse complement strand
CACGACACAAGTCCTGAAAATTTCATTAAGATGTCTCTAATGGTTTTTAATAATTAATTTTTTAATTTAAAGTCACGAAAATGTTTATTGCAAAGAAAATGGTTTTAGGGCATGATTGTTGGTAATGACTTTAATTTGAATAATGAATTTAATTTAAATTGATGAACTAATAACAATTACGAATAACAAAATAACATACAAATATTGATATAAGCCAAAAGAACAGAATTTATGATAATAGATAAGAATTGAAAGGTTTCTATAAAGAATTCTTTTAACACAACACATTAGCAGAAATTCAGCTAGATTTGATGTTTTAATTTGGTACTGTGTATTTAAGGAAAAAATTAAAAAAATTTATTTATAATTCCGTAGATTGTTAACCTTAGTAAGTAACAAAATCTTTAATATAAATTTTACAGTGATGAATATTTTTTCTCGATATCTGGTGCAAACTTCATTGAAAGGATGCATAATCCAGTGATGTAAACAGAATTGAAATAAAAAATTCGTCTCGGGTGAAACCGGCTTCGTTCGTGAACAAAATGATAATAGTAAAATTTGGATTTTGCCTAAATCGTTGCAAAAATCTTGAAGGATAATCAGCGGGAGACATGGCATGTATCTTTTGGATGTGATAAGGATGTAGCAGTGTTATACAAAAACTATTTTTTTTCGAAAACGGCTAATTTTATCGAAACAAATGTAAAGTACCTTTTTTAAAGAGGAATGACGGAGGTATTTAAAAATACAGTTTTCAGCTTTATAAAATAACACCTGTCAAAATTTTGGCCCAACGAGTGAGGTGGCAAGTCCGTTCCTTACTTCCCTGATAGTGTACAACATCTACATAAAATATTAAAATTTCATTAAATTATACGTCTGTTCGAATGTTCGAACCGAAAAGATAAATCGCTTGGTACCCCTTTGGGGCTTTGTATTTCCGTTAAGGGGCACTTTAGGAAAAAAATTATGACAAACTAGGGTTATTTTGACCTCCCCTATACACTCCCGAGAGTATGCCATATACTTCCCAGATGTATAATACAGTGCGTCCCAGAAGTAACGCAAAAAATTCATATTTCATTTTGAGTTTTCACAAAAACGTTAAAACACGTCAAATAGTAAATTAGAATTGTCGTTTTGTCATGTTGCTTAAACCTTTTTTGCGCTATGTTTCATAAACCTATGACGTCATCGACATTTTTTTTAAATAGCACCACCTAATTTTTTAAGCATAAATGGATAGTCCTTTTGAAGGGAAATACGTCGATATAGGGTTTGGCCTACTTTACTTTGACAGGAGCGGAAAAAAAGCCAATGACTGGAATGGACATGGTTTAAAATAACAACAAAAGTAGGTATCATAAACTGATGCGAGAACAGTGCCACAGTATAAAATGGAAATTTGGGGATGTTTTGTGTTTTGGTTGATTGTAGGTATGTTTTTATGTACTGATATGTTGGCGTTTGCGGCGATACGACGTATGGCAATGTGTGAATTTTCAGTGACAGCTAAACATAACATTTTGCCTATCATTTTCTGCCACTGTCGTTGGCCTTCTAGATCTAGACACATTTCTAACATGGCCAGCGTCTTCAAATTTGGGTACTAATCTGCATAGTTACACAGAGGTATTGGTTGTTCTGGATACTTGGCATTGAATAATTGACATATTTCATCATAACTACGGATCCTATATCTCCGTATTCAACCATAATTAGGATTTTAGTTCTTTGTTTCTCATTTAAACACAACACCATCGTAATGTAAAGTTATGGTATTTGTAACTGTGACAATGATATGAGGCACTATTGCATTCGCTAGCAATGCCTACTAGCCACTGTGATCGGGTGTACCTACCCAATCTACAGAAAAACATGTGCCAACAATCAACCAAAATAGATTTTTTTGCTATAGCACTGTTCGCGCATAAGTTTGTGATACCTGTTTTTGTTATTAATTCAAACCATGTTCATTCCAATCATTGGCTTTTTTTTCGCTCCTGTCAAACTAAAGTATGCCAAACCCTATATCGACGCATTTCCCTTCAAAAGGGCTATCCATTTATGCTTAAAAAATTAGGTGGTGCTATTTAAAAAAAATGTCGATGACGTCATAGGTTTATGAAACATAGCGCAAAAAAGGTTTAAGCAACGTGACAAAACGACAATTCTAATTTACTAATTGAAGTGTTTTAGCGTTTTTGTGAAAACTCAACACAAAATAAAATATGAATTTTTTGCGTTACTTCTGGGACGCACTGTATAACAACCATATACAAATAAGACATTCATGATTAAAACACGGAATTTCTATCAAATACGATTCTTGTTCTAATCTAATGTCTATTATGTGTCTATTAATGTGTCTATTAATGTAATCAGTCATGATTTTTGTAATATTTTCCGAAAAAAAACTGCTACTGTAAATAAAATCTTTCCACCAGAATGAATAAATTCGCTATATATTTCCCTCAAAATTGAGCGCACAGACGAATATTCATTTAGTTGCATCTCGTTAATTATTTCTCCATTCCGGTCCAGTTAAGTCCGCTTGATGAAATTTTTTACCGTCACGGACTGAGCTTCCGCGAATTTTCAGTTCAATGATAATTTAATTCTCCAGTTTGTTGGCTGTACGCCGTAATTTATTACGAGTCCGGTGAATTATCTGCTTCAAACAGGTGTTGCCTTTCAGTTGCATTTGCTACTGATGGAATTTATTTGCCTCGTTCTAAATAAAACGCAAAATCTGCAATCCAATCATTAACCGTTCTTCAAAGTGAATAATATTTAAACTGGTCGTGTCAATGACACAGAACGACGGCATATCAACATATATTAAAAATTCTTAACAAATGTGTTGAATGTTCAATTTAAGACTCTCGGTGAAACACGTAACTGTCTAAAACAAGACTCTGGAAAGATTCTGGAGAGAATAAAACTATACTGACGGAATGCAACATAGCGCCAGGGAATGTGCTATCCGACAACATATAAATACACTGTTTATAACGTCATGTGTACACTACTGGCATTAAATAGATTTTAATAAATTTTTCAGTGCACCCCAAGAGCCAATTAAAGTTTTCATAGCATAAAATATACAAGGTGTTAATGAACTTATGTCAAATGTAATTTTAAAATCTGACTTGCCTCAACATTGCAAGGGGCCACCTTTTGAGAACTGCTGATTTTCATAGAAGATATTCGAAGTACCCACCATTTGCTTGCACATAAGCTTCAGCGCGAAGTATCCAATTCGCTCGCGTGCGTTGTAACATTGCCACGTCCTCTCGAATCGTATTACAAGCTTCGGCAATACGATGTCGCAGTTGGTCGATGTCACAAACTTCCGTGGAATACCCTTTTCACATATCCCCACAAAAAAAAGTCTAAATGGGTGAGGTCCGGAGACCGGGGACCTCGAGGCTATCTAACTAGGCTGCCGCGGCCTATCCCGCAATCGGGAAAAGTAATGTTTAGAAAGTCGTGCACTCTCCGAAAAAAGTGGGCGGGGGCTCCGTCACGCAGTAACGACATATTTTGCCAAACATTTAATGGCACGTCTTCCAATAACTCCGGCAAGCGATTTTGCAACAAATCTAGATATGAAACACCGTCTAAACGTCTAGGCAATACAAAAAGTCCTATTAAAGTGTCATTAATGATACCGGCCCACATGTTCACTGAAAATTGCTGCTGAAAGGCACCGCGATGTATTTGGTGTGGATTTTCGATAGTCCAGTGGTGAGTTTTCTAGACGTTACTTACACCATTTCGACTGAAATCTGTAACAAGTATTTGCGCTGTAAATTTAGGATTTCTCGACTAGTGGGAAATCCTCAGGAATCAGAGCTTGAACACGTTGAATATGAAATGGGTACAACTGAGCTTCTCGCAACGTTCTCCACACAACAGGATGCGAAATATTTACTTACTGTGGGATATTGCTGGTGCTACGATGCGTATCTTCTTTGACGAGATCTAAACTCATCTCCTAGACATTTAATATTCTTGTCGCTCTAGCCACCGTCGCAACCTCGACTCGGTTGTACTTCACCGGTGTTCAAAACTCTGCGCTACAGAAACAAATGTTCGCGGTGCGGGGGCACGTCGTTCAGGATATCTTATACGGTACACTTAACAAGTTCTGTGGGTATTTTTGTTTGCTTCGCCATAAATTATGAGCATATCATAATATTCGCGATTACTAAGTAAATGCGCCATTTTCAAAAGAAAACTAGGAAATGCGGCTATTAAATGCACTCTCGAAAAACAGCACAGCAATCACTATAGCAATGTATTACATATACAGTCCGGTTTCATAAGAAACCTACAAACACGTAAAAAATGTTGCAGAATATTTTATAAGTACTCGCCGCGATAAAATACATGTATTTCAGCAGTTCCAAAACAGTTTTAAACACATTTTTAATGAGCTTTTTTCTATATAACCTTAAACTTCCGATACAAGTTTATGACATCAGTTAACTAACTCAGTTATGCTGCTTTTTCACCCCTTTAAATTTTTGACAAAAGTTCATTAACACCCTGTATAAATACTAGTGCTGGGGGTAGACATAATAATTATTCCCACTCACATTTGGTTATCCAAACTATCTAAGATTTGGTCAGTTGAGAATATTTATTGCGGTTTATGTTTTAATATTCCTAAAACTGAAAACACCTACAGTGTTAATCAAAACTTTTTTAGAAAGCGTTGCAAAGTTTGCCATCAAACTATCACTTGCTTAATTTAACGAGACTTCCATACACTCACCTCACAAATTCGTTGCTTGTTGATAAGCGAAGTTAGAAGTTGGAACTACTAATTGGATCTTTCAGATGTTTTCGTGAATAAATTTGAAACTTAGTTACTCTCTTCAAGTAGTTCGGTGTTCATCATTAAAAAGTAACTACCTGGATCCTTAAGAAAATAACGTGAATTCCAGGTACTCACGGTATTTTCACGGTATTGATTGGAAGACAGTATAGATAAAACTGGTAATGGATGAATAACATAATTCGAAAGCATGAAGATATGTGTATAATTAAGTCAGTGTACATCTCTAAATATAGTCATTCTAAAATACTGTGCAAGCATAATACAGTAATCTGACTGCCCTGTTTTCGAAAGATAGTTGGACGAATTGTACGGGGAGGAAATTAATACATTTTTACGCAGTAAAATATCATTTGCACGTGAAACAAAAAACTAAAATATTTGTGAACCTTAACTATAGCACAGAACCTAAATGGGATATAAATCCAAATCTTATGACAAAAATTGAAAAAAAAAACTTGCATCAGATAGACAAAGGAGAGGTAGACATTTCATTAAAATTAGAAATAAATATATAAATGCTGTTAAAAAAAAATAAAATGACGGTCGGTTAAAACAAAAGAAATCAAGAATCAGAGATGACTGGTTCTTTGACAGGATTTGAAGATTAATAAGTGATAATGAACAAGAATATGACAGGATCAGTAAAGAATTTTCATGACAAAAATTAGATGACTAAATTTAGTGTACCATTATTACTCATTAAACTTTCATTGACTTATACTAACTGTGGTTTCTTTTTTTTAATCTACTTTAATAATCACATAGTTAAATATTTGTTTTCTAAATTCCTACCATTAACCAATTTCATAATTAGGTTGAAGACTGTCAAAAAATCCTTAGTACTCTGTGTATATAGTAGGTTAAATTTGAAATAGTTTGAAACAAAAGATTTCCGGCAATAAAACATTAATTTTAAATGCCAAATTTGTAAAAAATTACTTATCATTTTTTTCAAATTTGGTGTCATACTGTTTACTCAATACACAAAAATGTAATTGCATAGTGCGACCTACTAATTTGGAGATATGTACTATGAAGAAATAATTAATGTCGCACTAGGCGAAATAAATAATGATAATTGTGATAAACAATCATTTTCTACGCTCCCTTATAACATACTTTGTCTCACCCACATTGAAAATATGTCTGTAGATGGACCTATGGAATACAAAAGGGTATAATAGGTTCGAAACCGGTCTATGTCTGATCATTCTGTTGACGAATAATCTCAGTCGTTTACTAGAGATTGCGGATGTAATTCGATGCCGACGAAGTGTAATCCCACAATATCATTAGTTAATAACTTTAACACTAGAAAATAAAGCATTTTCTATCATCCAGGGTGTCTTGAATTTTATCGATATAAGTTCAGAAATCGATAAAGCAAAAATAATGATACTGCACATAAAAGAAGATATGTATGGAAACAAGATACATAAGCAAAATACCATTAAATTTGAAAAAATTACAAAGGCGTATATATGAGGTATTATTTTACAATTAGATATTTCTTGTCATTTTCGAAATACAAATTTTATTTTGAATGAAAATGGTTTTAGTACAAATTAGCGAATTGTAAAGAGGATATTTTTAAATAAATTTTAAATTATACAGGATGACATGCAAAAATGAGTCACTCAGTTATAAGAATTGTTTCTTATTTAAAGTTTTCAAAGAAGCAGATCAGCAGGTTTATTTAAATACAGGAATATTTAAAGGAATAAGAAAATATGTGAGAAGATATACATAAAAATGTATTGAGTCACAGGGATGTCATCTCAAAGGCAATTTGTAAGATATTTAAATGATAAATAAATTCTGCATTTATTTAAAGGTAACTCGTTTATAAATTGTTAATTTGTATCAAATCAGGTAGAAGTTATGCAAATAAGTCGAGTCCACAGAAAGTTTAGCATTTCCTAAATCAGCAAAAAAATACATTTTAGACATATACAGGGTGTATCTAAATAACACCGAAAAAATTCAAGGGGCGATTCTCCGATGAAAATTAATAGGGGTCTTTGGTATAAAATTTTTTGAAAAAACCCTTCCCTGAAAAGTTACGCCCCTCC
>NW_019418876.1:9496-11364 GCF_000390285.2 Anoplophora glabripennis | reverse complement strand
GTACGACTTAATCGACACGAAAGTGACATTTTATAAACTAAAGTTGACGTGTCCGAGGATTTCCTGTCAAAACCCTTCAATAACGATTTTTCGAATTTATTCCAAACTTTACGAGCTCTGTGTATATCCTTAATAGGACTAACTCTCCACCGAAGGTAACTAGATCTAAATCAGTTTATTTCCGCCCTTGGCCCATTAGCACACCTTGTATAGCATTGCACTAGTGAAATGAACCCTGTTCTGTATATATTAACAAGCGTGTTCTCTAAAATCATAGTTACATTTTTATACTTAATTTATTTTCCAAGAGACAAAACGACGGTCCCCTTTCTAGACAAACGGACACAAGAACAAAAGAATGAGCGGTGCATTCCGCCAAATAAGCAACTACAATGCAGCAATTTGTACTAGCTCGGTAATTTGTAAAATAAACTAATTTTAATTGCCGCTCGTACCCCAAATATTTATTTTTCGAGGGCACATTTGCCGCACGAATTAAATTTGTGGTCGTTACCATTCCTGTGGGTAAAGAGGTTAGATATGTAACGGTGTCGTGGAATTATTAACTGCAGTCGATTTGAATTGGTACTTATATAAGGGCATGTCGCTATTATTATCTACTGTTATTTCTATTTTATTAGTTAAGCAATGCTTGACCAAACTTAGAAGTGAATGTTTTCAACACACATGAATTACCCTTACAGTAACAATTCTCCATAAAGTGGCAAATTTACTTATTTGTTATATCGAGTACCCGCTTTTTTAAGTCATAATGGGGAGTAAGAATTAAGAAATCCAAAATTTGAGAGATGTTTCAGGTTTCTTCTCGACATCATTAAATTCTAAAGCTTCGGGCAAAATAGGCAGCCATGTATAGAAACATAATTTCTTTAATTAAGTTGTTACAGGTATTAATCTATGCGGTTGTATGACACTGATTTTTTGCCAGTAATACCGTTTGCTTGCCGATCTAATGATAACAGCTTCAGTTTCTCTTAAATAATTAATTAGCGATAAATAGCACAATTCGATAAAAACTGTCCTTTTCCTTATTACTATGCGGAGATATAAATAAAGTAGGTAACATTTCCATATAACCGTAAGTACACCTTTTACTGCTAAAATTTTATTTGTCTGGACTATTAAATGGTTTTTATTATTCAAAAGAGCGTAACAAAAATTTATTTAATAATTAAATGCTCCTAACATTTTAATTAACTGATTATATTATGCTAAATTACGTTAATACCCACTTCATTTGTATATAGAACATTAGAATAGTCTTTGATAAATCTCTTTTTTTTAATAATTAATCAGATTTCATTAAGTTGCAACGAAAATATGTAAAAAAATTTAATTTGAGAAACATGCTTAAAACATTCATACTAGAAACTAATTAACTATGTATGTAACGAGCGTTCAAATAAAAACGTGGTCAAGTTGGTTCTGAAAATTTGGACGTAGGGCGTAGCGTATAGCAAATGAACTTAAACGTCATCTGTCAAAGCGCTATATCGCCGCTATCAATTTGAATATTTTCGTTTTAAAAAGCGTTTAAAATGGTGTTTTCTCAAGAACAAAAAGTGTTTATCATAGAGTCCTACTTTAGAAATGGACGCAAGATTGATGGAATATGGAAGTATTCTATTGAGGAATGTTTCATAGAATTTCAAAATCAATTTCCCGGCGTTGTTGAGTACAAAATTTTTCAAAGTGCAGTTCAGCGTTGTGTTAATGTTTTTCGTGAAACGGGCAGTGTAACAAGAAAAGAAGGAAGCGGCCGACCTAAAAAGCGGACTGAAGAATTAAAAGAAAATGTCCAACAAATAATGGAAAATGCGCCAAGAACTTCTGTACGTGTTTTATCA
>NW_019418876.1:0-8857 GCF_000390285.2 Anoplophora glabripennis | reverse complement strand
GAATTTCCACCGAGGTCATGTGATATTACGCCGTGTGATTTCTTTTTGTGGCCTTACCTTAAAAACACTATTTTTGAACTGCCTATTCCTGATTTAAACCATCTGCAGGCTCGACTTATAGACAAGATTCGTGAAATTAACAATACCCCGAGCATCTTAGAAAATGTCTTTAATTCTTTGAGGAACAGGTGTGAAAAGTGCTTGGAACAAGGAGGGGGACACTTTCAGCAGCTGCTTTAATTTATTGTTATAACAAGGAGGGGGACACTTTCCGCAGCTCCTTTAATTGTTTGTTATTGTTATCACGATTATTCTTTAAAATAAAGTTATATTGTCATTAACGTTATTGAAACTGACAGCTGCTATACAGCTCGTTGAGAAATGAGGTTAAGTTGGTCGCTATAAGCTACTCCCTGTGTCCAATGTGTCAGAGCCTACTTCGACCACGTTTTTATTTGAACGCTCGTTATATACCCTTTTATTCTCATATTCGTACGACTTAATCGACACGAGAGTGGCATTTTATCTTCTTTAAGCTAAGAATGCTATTTTCCGCCGAAATGAAACACCCTTTAAAGCTAAAAATATTTTCTTTACATGACCCACATGATCCAGGCAACTTTTATTAAAACCATTTCTTTATCAATTTTGCAGTGGCCGAGTTACAGAAGAATCCCTCTTAAGTGGAACACCCTGTATGTCTAATTTATGTTTTAGTATTTTTTAAATTACTTAGAATACAATTTGAGAATCTCTTCTATTCAATCACGTAATTTATGGGTGAACAGTGTAGTATTTCCGTTAAACAAAAGGATCTAAATTATTTTCTGGCAATCAATTTCTCATGATTTTAAATATGCGAATATGCGGCTGTGTAATACGCAATTGATATTGCGGTTTAAGATGTAATTTTACCTCAATTCCAAGAATTTTATAATAAACATGCAAATGGCTATAAAACCGTTACTATAGAAAGCAATGTATGTTTTCTTTCGACAAATAATATAACCTTTCGATATGAACTCACAGACAATGCCGAAGGACGACTAATAAATGTTAAACGTCTGGCTGAAGCCGATGGTAACCATTCCATGTGCTTGCCTCGTATGTAAGAGAAAGAGGCTTTGTGATCTCTCTCTCTCTTGTCATATTGGATATGAGGTCATATAGAAAGGTGTTTAAATCAATATGGTCGGTCATGTCGATAGTTCAAATGCAATGAATTTATTTAATGATGCACATATTTACAATTTTCTTCTTTTTACAAGTAGTAACTGAGCTAACTACCAATTATTGAAATTTTTAACGTTTCCAAATTCCCATTAACATTAATTAAATATTGATTGGAACGCAATATGTACATTTTAGTGTTAGCAATAATAAAATGTGTCAGACAAAAAATATAATCATCACGGTACATTAAAAGTTAATTTAGAAGCTCAGTTATAATTAATGTTTCTCATAGCAATTGCGTTGATTAAAGACACAATCATCACCATAACAGACATAATAAGTCAGGTAATGCAGTTTTTTACCGTATAAGTTATGTACTGTTCAGATCACTTCTTTGAAACATGTCAATTTTTAATTTTAGATGCGGTATTTCTAGATATGGAAATGAATAAATAGTCCCTTAAATTCAATTTGAGGGTGTTATACAGAAAAATAAAAATCTAAAGTTATTGTTCGTTGTTTAGTTCATACAACAGTTGGATGTTTTTTAAACAAAATCTTTTCAATAATTTTCATATCAACAATTAGCACTTTCCTTAAAATGATGGAAAATCAACATTCCTTTCCTACGTCTAAATTCACAAAATCTGGATAGTGATCTCTTAGCATTGTGTAATTGAAATATTTAAACATTTATTTTCCTTGAGAACCTTATAGGGAATACAAAGGTATCAAAATTATAATATCAATTAATTTTCCAAAGGACCTTGTAGACGATAAAGCATGTTCAAATAATTTATACTTAAGGATGTGTGTAAAAAAGTACAGATGATTTATTCTCATTGGAATTGTAAGCTTCATATGCAAATTTAAAAACTAAGATGTTGTGTTATTTTAATTTAGCATCCTACATAATTTCACAACATATTTAATGCATATCAAAATCGCATATCATTAGAGATTTTTTAACTGACATTTCTTGAATATATTTTTCTTCTTTCTACATACATAACATAATTATTTGACTTTTATTGTATATACGAGGTCTGTTCAGAAAATAAACGCACTTTTTGAATTGCGCGCTAATGGAGATGTTTAGTGATAGTTGGCAGCATTGCATTGCATAACTTCCTCTGTAACCACATGTTCTTTGATTGTTGATATCCCATTTAGTTTTCGTGATATTATTATTTGAGTGCCGATTTTTGAAATGTGTGATTTTCTGGAACAACGAAAATTTTGCGTGAAACTACTTCGCTTTCGCTTCGCGAAATGGAAACACCACTGGGAAAAGTATGTGAAATGGGGGGAAGAGGGAGTACTTTGAAGGTGACAAGAACTAATAACGTATCAAATTTTAAAAAAAAATGTGTAAAACTATAAATTTCGGCAAATTATAATGATTCTATAAATAATATTAAAATGAATCTCTATTTTGCATAGTATTTTTCAGACTTCTTTTTGAGTACATTTTTAATCGTATACAGTGTAACTTTTTTAAAACCTGACAGGCCATTTTGTTTGCTTGAACTGATAGACTATTATTTTCAAATGCAAAGTTGTAGGACATAACTTGATTAAGAAAAATGTGCAAATAATGCTTTCCGATGTTGCAAAATTTCAATAGCTACTAAAACAATATTTTTTTAAATGGCAACACCAAATTTTTTTAACATAATTTGACAAATCTTCAAATTTTAAATAAAAAGTGGTATGTCACATTTTTTTATTGGAGTTATTTTAGAAAAATCAGCAATAGTAGGCCTTGGAAATTAAACAAAAATTGTGTTGTTTGAAAGGAGCCATCATTATCGTGCTGTCATTGGGTTATTTGATAACTGTTTATTTGAATGTGTATAAAAATATTGTTTTAATTCAGGTGCTAAGATGATTTTGAGCCTTTTGGGGATCCTTGAGCACACACTACTAATTGTTTTTGTTTTACTAAGTTATTTCTTAAAAACTCCAGATTTGGAAAAGATTTATCGCTATATCTTGCATCGAATTCAGCGTACGCATTGCGTAGATTTAAGCCACCAACATGAAAAAAAATTAATTGAACTTTCTCTTTTGATTAAAATAACAGATTCATCTTAGTAACTTAAATAAAACGATATTTTTATGTACATTCAAATACAATAGCTGTCAAATACCACAATGACAGCACATTAATGATGGCTCCTTTCAAACAACACAATTTTTGTTTCATTTCCAAAGCCTACTTTTGCAATGTAAGCTTTTTTTAATGCCTGCGGACTACAGATTATTTTCGTTGTTTTTGCTGGTTGTTCTAAAACGTCTACTCCAATAAAGAAATCTGTCATTTTTTATTTAGAATTCGAAGATTTGTTAAATTATGTCAAAAAAAAATCAGTGTTGACATTTAAGACAATATTGTTTTAGTAGCTACTAAAGAAATCTGGCAACACCGAAAAGCATTATTTGTAATTTTTTCTTAGTCTAGTTATTTCCAACAAATTTGCATTTGGAAGTACTAGTCTATCACTTATTATTAAAATATGTATGTTGGCATAATCTTATAATAAATAACAAAAACTATATTTATATAGAGTGGAAATTTCAACTTCTAGAACAGGTTTAATTGAAAATTGGACTATGAGAATATGATTAAAAGTAACATATTTGGCGAACCAAAAGTATGAAAGAAAGTTACTTCCTTCCAAAAACATTATAATCTGATCATCAGAATCTAGTTGCGTAACTGTACAGTCTGCAGCGTAAAGATGTGAGTATGATAAATGCAAAGGTGTTGTGAAATTAGTTCCTTAACCCACTGAGTAACTCGGTGCATTATAATTATTAACGTGTTAAATTTGTGGAATTACGAAAGACGTTTATTTTAATGGTCACTGATTTCATAAACATATCAAGAAAAACGTATTTCCTACATACAGTATGTTGATGACCCTGTCCATATGAGTTAATCTAAATACTTTTGTTCTGAATGATAAATCAAAAATACCGGAACGATATCCATCGTTTAGAGACAGCATGTGCAATGTAAATAGTTCCTTTGTACAGTTAAGCTGCGATTAAATCCAGTTTCGATCCATTCTTTATGCAAATAAAAGTTAAGTTAGTCAGTGTCAGCGTTGTAACGGGGTCACAGAAGCGTTTACTTAAATTTGACATTATACGCTGCTTTGACGCAGTATACTTGTAAAGTCTTGTTGCAAAATGTCAGGCAAATGTGAACGGCCGTTCTTGTTCTTTAAAAAATCAGTATACAGAGTCATTCGCGAAACGACCTTTAAAAATTCTGATAATTTTTTTTGAAAATTTAGCAATGTGTATAATCGTTTAGAAAGTTTCAGTTTAATGAATTTTAATAGATTTTATTCATCCGGCTCTACTAAATTATTCAAATTGTAAATTATATTTTTTTCACTTTTTTATGTAGTTTCATATTTTAATAAAATTACCATAAGACTTTCTTAAAGTACTTACGGTAGATATGTATTTTTTGAAAAGAATGTTCAATTCTACTAAAAATATTTCAAAAGCAATTTTTAAGCGAAGCATTTTTGGAATGACTTGAATTTTGAAAGATTTGTGGTTGCAGTATAACCATTGTTTTTTGAGACACCGTGTATATTTTTTCAGTAACACTTCTGTGCACAGGTATATTCGCATAATATTCTACCCCTTTACCCATTTGTCCCTCTCTAAGAAAAAATAATAAAGACGAAAGTCTCTTGCGATCTGAAGGAAATATGTAAAAAAAACTATTGAGTGTTGCATTTCGAAGATGTAAACCAAATATTGATTTTTAAATGGTATATTTATTACTTTTTTATTACCCTTTTTTCTCTGATTACAATAAATGCGTCAACCCTATGACATTTCCGACAAAAAATACTCGCGTTAAACAGTTTATCTTTTTACAAATTCATTGTAATACATTTATTTTTTTTTCTCATAAATCCTTAACTTTTCGAAAAAACTTAAAGAGATCATAAAGTTAGTAAATGAATGGGTCTTTTTAGACATATTTTTTAAAGGGAAAAATTTTCATCGAAATAAAATATAAAAAAAATATCAGGGGTTGATTATTTCAACCACTTACAAAAAATACTTCAGGGTTGAAAAAATTTAAAAAAATGTAGTTTTTTTTGACAGATAATGTTCACCAAGTTTGGTTTCTTTAGCTTGATGTACATGGAAGATAAAAAAGAAAAACAATTTTTTTTTTAAATTTTTGGAGGTACGTAACTTTTCAGGGGAAAGTTTTTTCACAAAATTTTATACCAAAGACCCCTATTAATTTTCATCAGAGAATCGTCCTTTTTCGGTGTTATATAGATACACCCTGTATAGAAAAAGTTTTAGGAAATTTTCCAGCGATTTCAATAAAAATATGAATACAAAAACAAATGAATATTACATTTCAGAAACATAAACCAAATTCATGTACATTTTAGCATATGTATAACATTCGGTGTTATTTAGATACACCCTGTAGAGAAAGCCAAATTACAGGAAAACGTAAAGAGGAAATAGAAAACCGCAAGAGGGAATCGCAATAGCACGATGACAATAAGTATTTCACATAAAATTTCATCTAGATAAATCTGTTGCTCCAAGGGCTGTGACGTCATTGATATAATGTTTTCCCAATTTCATAAATATTTTTTGCATCGTGTGAATGTTCTCTTTTATGCAAAAAATGTAGCGATATCTCTTCTCCGATACGTACAAAGAAACTACTCACTAACACGTCAAATATGTGCTGATATGGTCAGCATTGATGACGTTTTCATTATTTTTGTGGAAATTTCCTACATTTAACAAAAAAAAAATTACTCAATGAATATGTAGATATGATTCTGATTTTCGAGAAATCTCGATAAAATCCGTAATTAGCAGATTGGCTATATACCTAGAGAAAGATTTATGTCTGGTTCGATCAAGTCTGCTACTGACAACAAGATATTTTCAACGTTTGCATTATTGACATAAATCATTTGTCTCTGTAAAGCTCTATTGCTTTATAGAGACCCAAACTTCCCAAAGAATCTTAATTTAAATTCTTTATACGTATCATCTTATACAGGCTGTTTCAGAAAGACCTCCCGTAGACACAGGGGGTGATAGTACGACAAAAAATAAGAATTTTTTGTCTTTTGAACTATATGTCTCTCTCCCTTTGTTCTCGAGATACATAGCGACAAAATAAAATTTTTTAAATAGAATTTTTACGAAAATTTCCAAATGGTTCGAAATATTTTTATGAAATTTGGTATTCCCGGGTTTTTAAGGATGCCAAATACGCTGGTCTAATTATTTTTTGAAATTTCATAGAGGGCGCTAGTTATACTACACTCCTATTACATTTTAAGTTCTAATTTTTTTAAGGTTCGGTTTTTTAACATTCGGGCTTCAATTTCTAATGTACAATTTAATTTTCTAAATATACATAACGTACTCTTGTTAGAACTTCCAAATGAGGACGGTTTTCCAGAAAAATACTTTTAATTAAACTCTTGCAATATTACGGTGTATAAAATAAGTGACTTTTCTCGAAGTAGGCTTATGTCAAAATTTATTGATAGATGTCTCAACGCATACATTCTTAAACTCTAATTAACCTTATATCAAAATTTTAGTAATTGTTAGTGACTGTAGTTAGTAATGACTAATTACGATCACTAAAATTTTGATAGAAAGTTAATTAGAGATATTACTAAGAATGTATGCGACATCCATCAATAAGTTTTGACATAAGCCTACTTTGAGAAAAGTCACTTATTTTATACACCGTAATATTCTAAGAGTTTAATTAAAAGCCGTTTTTCTCGAAAACCGTCCACATTAGGAAGTTCTAACAAGAGTACATTATATTCAGAAAATAAAATTGTACATTAAAAATTGAAGCCTGAATGGTAAAAAATCTAACTTTAAAAAAATTAGAACTTAAAATATAATAGGAATGTAGCATAACTAGCGCCCTCTGTGAACTATCCAAAAAATAATTAGACCAGCGTATTTGGCATCCTTAAAAACTCCGGAATACCAAATTTCATAAACATATTCCGCACCGTTTGGAAATTTTCGTAAAAATCTATAACTCGAAAACAAGAGGAGATAGACATATAGTTCATAAGACAAAAAAATTCTTGTTTTTTGTCGTATTTACGGGAGGTCTTTCTGAAACAGCCTGTATATTTCCAGAGAAAATTAATAAAAGTTGTTGACAATAGAGAGGGTTTTCACACGAAGGAAAAAATTGTTTATAATTAAGATCCCCGCTTGCGGTTTCCTATTTGCTCCTTCCGTTGTCCTGTAATGGCGCCCAACCATTAGTTCTAGCACACCCTGTACATATAAGAGTATCTATGTTTGTTCTTGTATTACTTTTATTGTTTTTTTGTTTGTTGTAATAAACGCTATTGAAATAAGAAAATAAATTGAACACACCTATGAGGGTGATGGAGATGCCGTCGCCCTTCTTCTTGGGGAGCGAGGGAGGCGCCCCGTCTAGGTCGCTGCAGGTGCCCGAGTCCGGGGTGTCGCTGAACGGCGAGATCTGCCCGCTGGACTTCACCCCACAACTGTAAGTCCCGAAACAGAAGAAAGAACCGGACGTCTCGGACATGGTGTGGTTCTCGATCATTTCCGAGTCAGAGTTCACGCTGATCCGAACACACGGCGCCACATCACAAACAACACTGTCCGTCTGTCTGTCCCTGACGGCGACGGCGTCGCCATTCTGGGAGACCGCGTCGCTCCGGTCCGTGGCGCTCTTGGGGTTGATCAGGATCTTCACCACGTGATTCTTCTGCTGGTGGCCGGGCTCTTCCGAGAAACTGTTAGAATGGTGGCGCACCACAAGAGATCCCGATGCAACGGATCTCGCGGGTACCGTTGGAGGCGAACCCGTCGGAGGTGGGGCGCAGGCCAGAAATTTTGCTCTCGAAGGCAGCGTCGATGCAGCTACGGTAGTTGCTTCCATTCTACCAAGTTACCTGGAAATTATGTTACTTTATAACTCCTTTCTAATGTTAATCGGCGTGAATGTTGTTTATGTCCGAATAAAACGCAGGCATGTTTAATATTACTGCGAATTTTCGGTTGATGGAAGCGAGAATATTTGCCCTGTCGCGGCAATTGCTTATTTAGACTTATATCTGTCCCAAATTGTATTTATAGCTTTAATATTGTGTACAGGCTGGTCCATTTTCGGTGGGATTTCAGGGTATTTCAAAAACTACTAAAGATATGATAAATCTGACACCACGCTCTCGAGTTCGATTTTCATAGCAAACTCAACTATTAAATCAGAAAGTTGCTATCTTCATTTGTTTCTGAGTTACAGGGCTTTTCTCGTTATTGTGACACTTTTGAATATGTCTGTGTCTCAGCAATAATATAGAGTTAAAGAGAAAACTGCTCAAGACTAATTCTTTGGTGTAGAATGGAATGCCGGTATTAGATTTTTAGTAGGTCTTAAGATTCCAGAGTTATGACCCAAAGTTATATTTTTTTAAATGGAAATCGTAGCTGGTCATGACCTAAAAAAAATGGTGATTTTTTTTTGCTTTTCAGCAATATGTCACTTGCTATAGTTATTTTTACAAACACAGAAGATACGGGGTGTTTTATATTTGTATTTAACTTTGAGTCATAACTCCGAAATCTTAAGATCTACTAAAAATCTAATACT
>NW_019418875.1:10017-10875 GCF_000390285.2 Anoplophora glabripennis | reverse complement strand
AATTCTAATTTCAGAATTTTCACCAACCAACGTTCCGAATTCAACTCCGGATTTGTCTGCAGAGTCCAAAACCACTCCAGACACACCAAGCCAATGTAGATGATGCCACGAATAGGCGAGCATTGTAAATTGGACCAAAATAAACATCTTTTGTTTTTTGACAAAAATTCAAAAAATGCTTCGTTTGCGAGATATTTACAATTTAATGTGAAAAAAGTGACGAAATCGATAAACTTTCGGAATTTTTTTTTCAAAAACTACTGAACAGATTTTAATTCTAAAAGAAGCATAATAATCTACTTTAAGATATATTTTTTTTTTGGTATGGGTCAATCATTTTATTGAAGGTCTAAAGCGAGTAGAAAAAGTATTTAAAAAAAATTACACTTCAAATTAAAATTTTCTTTTTACAATATCTTGGATTAGATTATATTTACAATAAACATTATTATGATTTTTTAAATCGATATATGTTAACAGTACAAATGTTCAAAATATCATTTTGTTGAGTTTTGTAGCCGTAGTAAGGTTTTTGCAAGTATATAATTAGTAAAATTTAAATATTCGATTTTTGGCTTTATAAATGGCTAAAATTGACTTGAAAGTTATACCAAAACTAAACTAAATAAGCTTTTTAAATCGTAAAATTAACCTAACAATAATAATTGACCTAGCGGTCTCGAAAAATAAAAAAGTTATTGGATAATTTATTGTATAGGATAATTATTTTATTTTTATTTTACAAAAATATTAAGAGCAATAAAAGTATATTAATTTCTTTTTTATTTAATTTTTAAATAATAAGTTTTTCGTTATTTTCGACAAGTTCTTGAGTTGAAATAAGCGTTTCATCATCAA
>NW_019418875.1:0-9573 GCF_000390285.2 Anoplophora glabripennis | reverse complement strand
GGTAGAGATGTTTTAAAATCTTATGAGCTTTGACCTTCATATGCGCAGAAACATAATTCCGACCGTCGCCTAAATTATTCTACGTCCTAAAAACATTACACCTATTATTCACAGTCTCTCTCGAGCTCTAGCGTAAACAAGCCTTTGATCCGATTACAAATATCATAATAAAATGCCCTATTCTTTATTATTTTAATTTAAACAATAAAAATATATATAACGAACGTTCGCCAGTTGACTTTATTGATGCTCGAGCGCCTTAGTTCATGTCTACTTGTAATGATGCACATGGTCTAGTTCTGAGTCAATGTTTTCACAACGTGCTTATTAGAAGAATTATGGGGATACGCCACGCCTTTCGCGCATTTCGCGGCTCATGAGATATTAAAAGACCTCTACTTATAATGAAAATTGGAATTTTAGACTATCTAGTATCTGCTAACAGTATTTGCATGTTGCATTTATTTATTCTGGGTTCATCAAACTTTATAAAATTATTTATCATAGGAAATAAAGGATAAGATTTATTTCAAGTAGGTACCTAATTAAAAAGCTCCTTAGGAGTATTAAAAAACAACTGCGGAATAATTTGCATCTACTTAATTGCCGACCAAACGTAAAGCACATTTTAATTTCGGAAACAGAAAATAAAATCGCTCCGACAACCTAACGCAGGCCAGAACTCGAATATATGAAAATCAATGGACCTTTTTGCCGTCGTTGGTGCACTTGAATGAAGGAACAGGTCAGGCGGCTGCATTACAAGAAGGATAATTTTGACGTTATACCGCAAATTTATAATGCATCATGCATTATGCAAAGAGGCGGCAAATGATAACAGGCGCAACTTGAAAGCCGTTTTCAGGCTGTATTTTCTGAAGTACAGGATAAGTGCATATATACACAAGCCCGGCGACCGGAAACTTTGCGGTCAGCGACCTCTAGACGAGGGAGAGATAATCCTTAATTTTGCATATGCTAATTACAGGGCATTATACGCCGTTTCAGTCAAAAGCGCTGTACCTACTGCTTATTGGCTGGCGTCAGTCAGAAATGTGAAAAAAGGAAAGTGTCTACACTCTAGTATTGTTTGTTTTATTAAATATTCTGTTTTAATGATCAAATAATTTTGTAGCACTTATAATGTGTCTCAAAATAAACAGTTTCAAGGGTAGCTAGATGTTTATACAACAAAATATTTTTAATTTAGATGAGAATTATGTTCCCTTATTTTTAATATGTGGTGACATACCTTATACATACATATACAATACAGAGAGAAATCTTTATAACTGTACTACATATTATTCTTTTTTCTAAGGGATATTCATAGATTCGATTTCTACTTCTAACCCACCAAAAAAAAACATATGCTAGTCTACTTATATTTCGTGCTTTAAAACAAAACAACAACTGAGGAAGTACACCTTTAAATGATAAATCTCTCTTAACATATCCCATATCCAAAAATATAAAGTTAATTATAATTTCCTTCACCGAAGTACTGTATCCAAAAATAGTATTATACAGGGTGTAACTAAATAAGTGTAAAACATTTAAGGGGGTGATTCCTCATCGAAAAAAAGATAGGATCTTTCATATAAAGAAACTTCATTGGAGCATCCCTTGTTAAGATACAGCCCCTTAAAGGGGGTACATAAAATTTGTTTAACAATTTTTTTCACAAGCACTAAACAAGTTACAATATTGAAATTAACCTGACATTTTCTACTACCAAAAAGACACTTAGCCAGTAATTTATTTGGTTTACCCCATGGTAGTAAGGGGTGGAAAACGCAACCCCTAAAATTTATTTCCAACGTAATTTTTTGTCTTATTATTTTTTTACCATTTAAAAAATTATTTCCGATAGCCTGTTTCATTCTAAAAAAAAATGTCTCTTGAATTTTTTGCCCAAATTAAACCAGTTCGCAGTAAAAAATTATTTTACGAACAACTACAGAGATACATCGTCATAAATGCGGACTGGATTTACTGTTATTTTGTAGTTACTACCTGCATTAAATGATTAAAGGGGAATAATCAAAACTAATTTAATAATAACAAAACATACAACATGTAGAAATCATAGTAAATGTTCAATATGTCTACCTTCAGACATTACGCATGCGTCTAGACGTCGGCGCATTGAGCCACGTATTCGCTCAAATATTCCTGGAGTCTCTCTAATTACCCTGCACGCATCGATAATGCGGTTTCTTAAGTCCTCTACATCGCGAACAGGAGTACGATAAACCAAATGCTGCAAATGGCCCCAAGTAGACAAATCCAGAGGATTGAGATCCGGGGATCGAGCGGGCCAATTCTGTGGTCCTCCTCGACCTATCCACTGATTTGCATATGTTTCAGTTAAATGCTGACGTGCTACTTGACTAAAATGGGCGGGAGCCCCATCATGCATAAAAACCATATCCCTTCTGACGCCCAAAGGAACTTCCTCCAGCAGTACGGGGGGATGCACTTTTCTTAAAAATTGAACGTATGCCTCACCATTTAATCGAGGAGGTAGAAAATGAGGCCCAATTAAATAATCCCCAATAACTCCGACCCACACCTTAAGAGAAAACTGTTCTTGATGGTTAGTTTCGACAATAGCGTGATGGTTTTCATCAGCCCATATGTGGTAATTATGAAAATTAATAATCTTGTCCCGAGAAAAACTACATTCGTCTGTGAATTCGATCGTCTTCAGAAAGTCACGATTTCTTCTAATCATTTCCAGCATCCAATTGCAAAATTCAAGACGGTTCGGAAAGTCTCGCGGTAACAGTGCCTGTACTCGTTGCAGATGGTAAGGGTATAAGAGATGTTCCTTTAAAATTCGAAATACCGTCATATGATCAACATTTAGCTGGAAAGCAATCTTTCTAGTACTGGTAGTAGGTTGTTCTTCTATCAAATTAAGTACTGCTGCCTCAAGCTGTGGTGTTCTTACTTCTCGATGGCGACCACAATCCTGCGTTCTTTTGTTGAATGAACCATATTCACGTAATCGTTGATGAAGTCAGACAAATATTCTATGTGAAGGATGCTGCCGTTGAGGATACATTTCAGCATATCTTGTAGAAGCTTCTAACCCATTCCCCTGCGACAGACCGTAAACGTAATGCATATCAGCCATTTCCTCATTTGTGTATGCCATTTTAATAACAAGTGAATTATTAAAGTAACAAATTAAGAACAGAACAATACACAATTAGTATTACTTCAATTTCAAAAATTTACAAACTGACAGCTTGATTCCAATTTAATTGTCAGTATCGCTAATGGCGGCCTACTAGATAAATTAGTTTCGTATTTTCGTTTTATGGCGATATGTATCTTGTTCGTAAAATAATTTTTTGCTGCGAACTGGTTTAATTTGGGCAAAAAATTCAAGAGACATTTTTTTTTAGAATGAAACAGGCTATCGGAAATAAATTTTTAAATGGTAAAAAAATAATAAGACAAAAAATTACGTTGGAAATAAATTTTAGGGGTTGCGTTTTCCACCCCTTACAACCATGGGGTAAACCAAATAAATTACTGGCTAAGTGTCTTTTTGGTAGTAGAAAATGTCAGGTTAATTTCAATATTGTAACTTGTTTAGTGCTTGTGAAAAAAATTGTTAAACAAATTTTATGTACCCCCTTTAAGGGGCTGTATCTTAACAAGGGATGCTCCAATGAAGTTTCTTTATATGAAAGATCCTATCTTTTTTTCGATGAGGAATCACCCCCTTAAATGTTTTACACTTATTTAGTTACACCCTGTATATTGTAGTGTGTTTTTCATCTAGAAAACTTGTTTTATGGAATAAAAAGATGTAGGTATAATATATAAAGAATGTAAACTAAAAGTGAAACCAATTAACTAAGCAAAAATACTATAGTCTGTTTGCATGTACATTTGTCTCTTAATACATTATTAAAACTAAAAATATTGTACATTCAGTAAGTAATAAATATGTTCATATTCTGAAATGACACCTTTAGACCTATACAGGGTGTCTCTTAACTGGATTGTCAAACTTCTACAGGGTATATCGTGTAATCAAAATTAACATAAAGTGTTCGAGGGTACTAAAGCCAATTCCAACTGTTTATAAAAATTTGCGGCTTGAAGACATCTGTTCACAATGACTTTTTGTTGTAATTTCTTCCGAGTCAGTTGAAGTATCAGTACCAAGTTAATTTAACTCGAAAACCATGACACTTGGGAAATTTTTCATAAACAATTTCTTTTCGCTACAAAACTTAGATTTCTCAAAAGAAATTTCTTTGCCAATTACTTGCGATTTCCTTATAATAAAAAATAAAGTATTAACGAGTTAACAAATTTCAACAGAAAACTATAAACTTTTTTCAGAAGGAAACTACTATCCAGTTATTCGGAAAAGAGCCTAATAATACCTAATATGAGTGAAAAGTTCGATGAAATCCAAAAGCTAGCGCTTTTCACCTATTCTAATAAGGACCTATTATAATAGACAATAAAAAAGATATTAGTTTATCCAATGAATGAAATTTCCTGAATAGCGGTTCAAAAGTACCATCCAATCTAAAGGTGTAACATGAAAGGGGGTATACCTATTGTGTTCGTTTTCCTGTTATTAAGCCATTTGAATATGTTGAAATCAATATTCGGAACGGGAGGGAACACAATAAATTTTTAAATTGACTGTTAATATTTGTTGTTTACATTTTTCTTGATATTACTCGAAAATATATAACTATCAATACCTTGTTTTCTATATTCTTGAAAATTTTGTTTATGTATAATGGTTTGGCAATACACGGTAGGTATTCGCAGTAAACATTTTTTTTAATGAAATGTTAAGTGAATGTTTGGTACAGGGTTTTCATTTATATTTTGACACTTGAATGAAATGTGTATTATACAAGGGCTGCTATATAACATTCCTGTTACCTAACATTAATAATTTTTGTAAATAATTGTTTTCTTTGAATGTATGTTATTTAATATACAATTTATAAGTTCTCCAAACAACAATCTGGCATGCATTGATTGAGTATGTAGTCCTGGACAGAGGAGGTGCAGTACCTGTCCCGTCCAAAGCTTTTGACAGACTTAACCATTGTCTATCATTGGAAAAACTGATTTTCTACGGCTTGACTTTATTTGACTTATTTTATCGAGTCCTATCTATCTTACAGTCCTATCTATCTTACAGAAGATTACATGTTCAGTACTATCGACTTCAATCAGTTGAGGTGTATGCAAAGACAAGTGCTCCACAAGGTTCGGACTTGGGGCTACTTTAATATTTTTATTTATCAATGACTTCAGCCTGAATATTAACATAGGTTGATGTGTATTACTCAATCGTTAAACGTTAAATATGCATTTTGATTAAGATGACACACTATAATTCATGGAATTAAGGCCTGCATTTTAGATATTAGAGAGATTCACATTTAGAACTTTTACAAAAGATAATACCTATTTTTCTTTCAATTATTTCTCTACATTTATTATATTTTTTCCTAGTACTGCCCTGTAAATAAAAATTGAAACATGAGGCAGAGATATTATAAAGGTACTAAATCAAGAAATATTAAAAGTATACCTAATTAAAACATTTGCAGTGTGGTATGTTGAAGTTTTAAAAATTCAGATAAAAATGGAAATAGCCGATATAATTAACCTTGACACGATTTTATACCCACCCACCTTTATAAACCCTGTTCGGCATAATGGTGCAAAACGGTATTCCATAAAGTAATAAGTAGATAGGAATAGGAAAAGGGCTTGGTCCATTGTTAATTACACGTCCAGATCCAATAGCCGAATGTACTTTATACTGCATTACACTCTACATTAATAGCATTTTATAAACGACCTATCCTGTCATGATCGTGATCCATATATCAAAATAAAGTATGCTGTCAATAATGCATTACCAGATTAATCCTGCTTAAGGAACGTTAAAAAATATATCTCCTAGAATGTTATTTATCACGACATTCACTCTAAATGCTATCAATAGTTAAATAGAAAACGTAGATCTCAGTTCTCATTGCAGTACAAGGAAATTAATTTCTATGAACAAAAAGTCTGGACATCCAAACATCAAGGAAATTAATGAATTGAAACAAAAAAATGAAACAGGTAACACAAAATTAATGGAAAAAATTATTCAACATTATTATAAAACTAGAAGTGAAGGTCCTAGTCATTGACTATTGGATTGGATCTATTGGACAAAACAAGCATTTGCTTGGCCCTCACCAATAAGGGACCTGAACTTACAAGAGAAACGTGGACAGTTTCAAATAAGTAGTAAATATCTCTATGCCTTCAAAGCTTAACANAAATAAAGAAAAAAAAAAATTTATATACTTCAATGTCCTCTTAACAAACCTACAAAATTTCATTATTATTGAATAAAAAATTCTCTTAAAAAAAATTCCTGAAAAATGCTTTTTTGACCCATCTAATTGTATCCTCCTTAAGCACACATTATAAATATATTTTCTCCAGTGGCTTTTTTGAGAAAAATATAAGTATGCCTTTTCTCTGCGCAACTATGCTTCATTCACGTTACATATTTCAATGAAGTATCGAAGATTGCTCTTCATTCTGTTTTGACCAATAGTTTTGCAACAACATACTTATCATGAGCAACGTTTGATCTTCACCGTTTACTTCGTTGGAATATGTAAAGTGAACGTGGTATTATTTCACATGAAACTTAATTTCCTTCCGATTCACTGCTATTTTATTCATGTACAGTCTACACAAAATTTACCTCCAAAACGAAGCGTTTTCTACACGTTTATACGAAAATTTTCTTAAATTTATACAAAAAATCTTTCATTTTCTACACCTTGAAATATTACACGCTGTATAAAGTAAATTGCTGAAAATACCTACCTTACAAAAGTATATTCCTCTGTCCTATTGAAATCTCCAAGTGAATCGATAACAATTTTTTTTCATGGAAGTTTAGATGCTAAAAGAAAATTCCCAAATGTGGAACGTAATCTTTATTTATCGTAAATATATCAGTACAAACAATGAAATACTCAAAAAACTATCCTAGCAGGACTTTATACACTTCCATTAAAAAATGAATTACAAATTTCTTGCATCTTATAAAAACCTTTTAACATTCAAATCGGTACGATATATCTACATAACGCGAATTTATAATTCATTTTAAAACAAACATTAAATAACTTATATATACATAAGTTTAAAAATAAATTGCTAATAAAATACATTACAAGGCCATATTCCTCCCTTCTATTGAAATTTCCACGGCCCTTCTAGTTTGTTTTAATCGTTTGCTATCGAGGAAATTTTTATAGTGTTTTTCGAATCTGTTCAGCCCCTTCTTAGTGCTCTATAAAATAAAAACGTTTTTTCAACTATATATTATAAGAAACAATCCTAATAAAATGTGAAAATAGTAAGATTTTTCTACAGTAACTGTTTTTAGGTGTCGGTGCTTGTCAAGGGTGTTAGAGCTACAGAAATACATGATCGGTATTTCTTTGAAAGATTGCATTATTTAACAGTTTCACTGTCAGGTGAGTGTTTTTATATTAATAATACTTAGACATCATTTTATATTTTTATTTTGGATAATTACTGATCACGAATCCAAGATCAGATTTCCAAAATTCGTTTTAAAAAATTTAATCAATTACCTATATACTTTAAGAAGGTTAAAGGTTAAAACATGATTAGGTACTCAGGTTATAAAGTAAACAAAAATATTACAAAATGAATTTCGCAATTCTGACCTCCGATTCGTGATCCGTGACCTCGAAAACCCCGTACATCAAATTTAGCGCGAATAGATTATTTTTTGAAAATTTGGTCGGCAATCTCGGATTCGCCATCTTGAATTTTGCAAAAATTTACCTCGGATCCGTGATCAGCGACCCTGAAAACCCCTGCACACCAAATTTGGCGCGAATCTGTCATCTTTTGAAAATTCGTGATATCTGACCTTAATTGACACGTTTATTTGAGGTTAGAAAAAGAACCATCAATCCTGACCGCGGATTCAAGTTCAGCGGGGCCTTAACCATATAAACATTCGAATATAGAAAAAAATTTTTTTCCTATTTTTCTTAGTACTTTTTCGTGAATTTTTGCTATTTTTGACCTGTTTTTTGAGGTTAGGAAATTCCTGTGATGTTATAGCTTAATTCTGACACCGGATTCGTGATCAGGAGGCAAAAATACTACAGATAACATATGTTGCATGAAAAGTAGACAATTTTTTTTTGTGCGGCTGTGTTATTTAACTAGCGATTTAATAGATATTGCTAGTGTACTTCAATGCTAGTTGGGAATAGAGTAGATGTTTCCCGCGATATCGACAATTAGGAATCTTTGGGCATGCGAAGAACACTGGCTTCATTTGATAGAATTTTTTTAGGAAAAAAATTCTTGAACTTCTATGAATTAGTTTAAATAGAATTTAAAAAACTTTAAACCGCCAGGTCATTCAATATTCACACTTTACTATAAGTCTGCCACAAAGTTCACAATATAGGAACGAAAATTATATCGATATTAAAACAACATTTATTTTAAATTTTTTTCTGGTCTAACTTGTAAAAAATTAAAAAATCTATTTTGTAGCATTGCAACCATTGCGGAAAATTATGTCCCGTGATATACCTGAACGTGATGGAAATAAAGGTTGTCACTTGTAAATTGTATGATTTTTAAGTTGGTCATACACCTGCCAATTGTTTCCAAATATTCGCATTTTAATAAAATTTGTAACTAATAATATTACAGAAAACAACTACTCGGCAGACTACAGCCCTGTCCAACAATGTAATTCAATTTGTGTTGTAAACTTTAACGGGGGAGATACAATTAGGTGGTCAAAAAAAACACTTAAAAACACAGTAAATTTATCGTAGAATACACATGTAAAGTTTTAAAATTAAATTTGAAGTCCTATTTATTTTCGTCCTTTTTCGAAGAGAACGTAGCACGTATTTCGGCGCTGTTGACTCAGAGGACATTTTGTCTATTGTATCTTGTTTTGAAGTACTCAGGGACGGATTTATGTATGTGTCGGTATACCCCTACAGAGGAAGAGCGCGAATCTACACTGAAATTCATGTGTAACGGTTAGTATAACTCTGCCGTTCAACTTAAACAGATGTTTTCAGTAGTCAAAACTTTAAACGCGATTTTCTCGAAACAGCATTTTTGATGCTTGTGTTGTAATTATTGGAAAGATTACCGAAAAACTTTGGAAAATTGTTAATTTTTTTAAAACACCTCTGCCAAACAACTCAATTTTTCTTTTTTTTTTTCTTTTTTTTAGTTTAGCGACTAATTGTAACTTTTTTTACATAATTTTTCTGACTGGGTTTTTATAGATCAAAATAATGATGTTCAGGATCAACACAACGGATTCATTGTTGTAATAACATATCCGCTATTTTGTAGGAAAATAAAGAAAAAAAAAAATTTATATACTTCAATGTCCTCTTAACAAACCTACAAAATTTCATTATTATTGAATAAAAAATTCTCTTAAAAAAAATTCCTGAAAAATGCTTTTTTGACCCA
>NW_019418874.1:0-10868 GCF_000390285.2 Anoplophora glabripennis | reverse complement strand
TACTTCTGTTTTATTCTTACGGCAAATATTCATCATTTTTGTGCCACATTGAACAAATGAACGTCATAAATGCGTTAAAATAAAATATATAAGTACACTCTTAAAAATTGGGGTAAAAATCCAACACATTTGTGAATTTACACTACAGTATTACATGATTCGTAAAGTAAAATTAAATATTTTTCGTAATAATAAAAATATTTATATTTTACTAAGAAAGTTATGTGTTTTTAATTTATAATCTTAATTTCAGTAAATTTACACTTTGCTATTACAACAGTTAAATAATTTTACAATAAAAATGTATATTTCATGTGGTTATGCGATTTTACATTAAAAGGTATGTATATTTACAGAAGATTTAATCTAAAAACAACAGCGCCGCCAACTAGTCTAGAATTGCAATGATACAGACCCACGCTGTGTAGTTGTAGTAGTGAACTGTGCGTACATTGTGCGTTATAGTTATAATTAGCGATCTTTCTTAAAAAAAATAAAGGTGGTAAGTTATTTAAAGTAATTTATAATTTTAATAAATATGTGTGGAAGTAGTTTACTTTGTTATACATTGAAATGACCACTCTGTCCCGACCAGCATTGAATTAATCCCACATTTCATATTATTTTTTCGTAGTTTTTTCTTCATTGTAAGGGTATTAAGCTAATTCTAATCAATTTTCCTACAATTCGTATCGCATGAAATACGTTCTTTGATAATAACTCTAGCTAGACAAGGATGGAATCAGAAGCTAACAATAATCTGCACAAATACACATGCCTGATATAACGAAATTATTGAATAACTTTCCTAATTAAAAAATTTGCTCGTAGACATAATTGTAGGATTATTGTGTAATACCTTTACAATAAAATAAATAGTTTATTTAGTAGTAGACTGCGAGTTATGAAACTATGATTTATTCGTGTTTATTTTATACGAAAAAAGTTCTTTTACTCGAATAGTATACGGATTACTGTAGGAATGTCTTAATTAAAAATCAACTCGAAAATTGGTGGTTTTATGTTTCTTGGTACGATAATTACGAATCTGATGCTGAATTTGCCGCTATATGTACAGGGTGTTTGTTACACTCTGTTACTTCAGTAAATCAGGAATTAAATATCTAAAAGGCAGTTCAATTTTATATAGAAAAGATACTCTTGTTTAATGCATCTCACTCTATCAGGTCTTGAATTATTTGCATTTTAAACTACCAATTTTCGAGTTGATTGTACTAAAAATTTCAAAATTATTGAGAAATTTGAAAATAACATTCCAACCTTGAATACCATGTATCTCGTAAACCTACAATTTTTGCATAAGGCATGTTACGCTCAATCATCATATTTTGTTGTGTAGTAACTGTAACTCCAATTTAGAGACTGACCATTCTTAATGAAATAGTTATACATAATATTTAAAATAAGTAAATTAATAACTTTTTAAGAGATCCAATTCTAATATGTTTGGGTTAGCTCGGCTGACTTGATGGTTACATTACATATATTTTTTGATTTTTGATTAAATTAAATTTCGGATAACGGATAATCAAAGTTTCCACAATAAACATTATTTTAACAAAAACAAATTTCAAAACTACTTCACTTAAACTTTACTTAACTTAAATCAAGTGCTATGGAGTTAAATAGCATATCCTATTGGAATTTAATAAATTTATACCTATTAACAAAGTTTAAATTTGAAGTTAACAATAAGTACAAGTTAATAGTATTGCTGTTAGTGACATTTTATGTTAATTGTGTGTATTAAAACTTATTAACTGTTATTAATAACGAAAATTTAGCCAACCCACAGCTCACTTTTGACTTTTTCTGCACAAAATTAGTTTTACAAATACTTATTAGTATTGGTAATCGTATTTACATGCATGAACTTATGTTTTTTCTTTTAATTTAAGTATTTCTGGGTTCCTTATCGTTTTGCAACATGCCAATTGGAATCAAACGTAAAATATCGACTTGGTGAATAATTATGTATACCGGAATTGAAATTGATATTAACGTCGCACAAAAATGAAATTTTTTTGTAAAGTTATTAAGCTCACTATAAGTTGATCTGGCCTATGTTTGCATTTTAAGGATGGCGTCTTCAAAGAGTAGGCCACCTGAAGACTCAATTCTTAAAATGCTGAAATAAGCCAGATCTACTACTAGCGACTAGATAGCAGTTAATTACGAAATGATACAATGCCCAAAAATGTATGTAGTTTTGAAAATATTTAATAATTTCAACATGCTAAATATGCGTTTTTATAATAGAAATGTTTACCTAGATTAGATACTTTTATTTAAATATTTATTCAATGCAACTTTGCATGTAGCACATCCCGAAGAAAAGTGTAATAACTCAAAAAATGGCAAGTTTTAGAAAGTGAAAAATAAATAAAAAGTTGTTTCTTGTGTATACCTATAGATGTTTGGTGTCAAAGAGAATACATAGCTGCATTGATATGCAAATTGATTTAAATTAGTTTAATACCTTTACGAAAAAGTAAAAAAAGGTATGTATTGTAATTTTGTAATAAGAAACTTAAATGTTACATTATTCTAACTTATATTTATGTAAAATTTTCAACTTAGACCATATGCATTATTTAGTGAAAATACACTGCATTTCTACATGTAGGTATAAAAATATCTCTAAATAATACAATTTTACTATGTAAACCTAAAAGATACAAAATAGTTTTACACCACCACTATAAAAATAGTGTGTAAAACAAAAATTTTACATATTAAAATTACAATTTTAAGTTGTAGAACTACAATTTTACATGATAACATTAATATTTTACAATGTAAAATTAAAATTGTACATAATAAAATTACATTTTTGCATAGTAAAATTACAGTTTTACAAGGTAAAATTAAATTAGTACTTAGTAAAATTATAACATTATATATGTAAAATTACACAGTAATATATGTATGGATCTATTTAAAATTACGATGTAAATTTACAACTTTCTTGTAAATTTATATAAGCTCAGTAATATTCAGGCACGAATCATAGGTAACAGAATTGCCAATGATTCGTGCTGTAATTTTACGTTTTTCAAGGTTTACATTTTTTGCAGTGTACTTTTATGGCGGTTTTGGGGTTTTCATGGCCCGTGCTGACATTGCCTCAGTCGCGACCAAGTCGCCATTGAAGATGCCAACAGTGAAGAATCCGGTGAATCGTCTGGAATCATCGGATGCGATCAGTTACTGAGGCTATTATGGGACGTCTCAAAGGAGCAACATTATGTGAGGAGCAGTTCCATCAGCAACAGTAATCGAAATTAATATCAGAGCGGGTCTGCCCCTTCAGAGCCTAGACCGAGAACAACAAGGGCAGGTCGAAGATGCTTAGTTAAGACCAATGAAGTGCGATGTAAGTTTGTAAGTGGCTACGACTAGGTACATAGGCCATGACGTAGCAACCCTATACAAAAGGTGTCCCAAAATTCACGCAACCCTGAATTGTCAGCTGCCACGCTTTTTTTTTCGTTGGCAATATTCTACCGCAAAATAGTGCAAAATGCAAAACCTGATATTTTTACACATTTGAATATTTGGAGTTTCTTACGAAAACAGGATGTCCCAGAGCTATCTTGACAGGCATTATCTCGGAAACTAGTCGAGATAGAAAGAAATGTTATATAGAAAAGGTTTTCTGCGTTTAATCAGACTCCGTCTTGCTGCCACCACATAGTGAGGCTCATTTAATGGAATTTCTTCAGTAAGATCGGGAACAACATCTCTTAAAAAGGACAAATATCTGTCACTAGTAGAGTACCTTGATAAAAGTATGGTCCAATTAGTGGTCCCTTAAATAAGCCGCACCACACATTACTTCCCCAAATGGATTGAAAATGGGTTTCTCTTAGGCGAGCGGTTGACCTCTAAAAAAAAGGCATGAACCGACTAAATTTTTAAAACAAAAACCTACAGCAGAAGCTTTTAAAATTTTTACTTTTTAAATTTTAGTGTATTTTTCTAATAATTTACATATTTTTTTATATTTTTCGGCGTGGTCAGTCAATTGTTATATACAAAAAAGTTAAAAAAAAAATACTCGCCGAATGGCTTTGAAAATAGTTTTTTTATTGTAAAATGGACACTTATAAATGGACAAAATAAACACTTTTTATTATTTAACAAAAATTCGAAAAATGCTTCGTTTCCGAGATATTTACAATTTAATGTGAAAAAAGTGACGAAATCGACAAACTTTCGGAATTTTTTTCTCAAAAACTACTGAACAGATTTTAATTCTAAAAAAACATAATAATCGGCTGATTTTCTACTTTAAGATATATTTTTTTGGTATGGGTCAATCATTTTATTGAAGGTCTAAAGCGAGTAAAAAAAATCTTTTAAAGAAAATTATGATAACACTTCAAATTTAAATTTTCTTTTTACAATATCTTGGATTAGATTATATTTACAATAAACATTATTATGATTTTTTTTAATCGATATATGTTAACAGTACAAATGTTCAAAAGATCATTTTGTTTGGTTTTGTAGCCGGAGTAAGGTTTTTGCAAGTAATTAGTAAAATTTAAATATTCGATTTTTGGTTTTATAAATGGCTAAAATTGACTTGAAAGTTATACCAAAACTAAACTAAATAAGCTTTTTAAATCGTAAAATTAACCTAATAATAATAATTGACCTAGCGGTCTCGAAAAATAAAAAAGTTATTGGATAATTTATTGTATAGGATAATTATTTTATTTTTATTTTACAAAAATATTAAGAGCAATAAAAGTATATTAATTTCTTTTTTATTTAATTTTTAAATAATAAGTTTTTCGTTATTTTCGACAAGTTCTTGAGTTGAAATAAGCGTTTCATCATCAATTTCGGATGGAACATTCTGACATTCATCTGAGCACGCACAGACTGCACAGCATTCCAGGTTCGATGACAAACAGTTACAATTTTTCGTAGAACATTTTCCACTACATGAACAAAAATATTTTTGAAGCATATCTAACGCAGTTTCTCCTTCGAAATAATTAAAATCCAAACAACCATTTTCGATTTTCCATCCATGTGTCAATGGATCTAGAGTTACAATTTCACTATTTGTAGACTGTTTTTTTTACTCGCTTTAGACCTTCAATAAAATAATTGACCTATACCAAAAAAATATATCTTAAAGTAGAAGATCTGCCGATTATTATGCTTTTTTTAGAATTAAACTCTGTTCAGTAGTTTTTGAGAAAAAAATTCCGAAAGTTTGTCGATTTCGTCACTTTTTTCACATTAAATTGTAAATATCTCGGAAACGAAGCATTTTTCGAATTTTTGTCAAAGAACAAAAAGTGTTTATTTTGGTCCATTTTACAATAAAAAACTTTTTTCAAAGCCATTCGGCGTAATTTTTTTTTACAACTTTTTTGTTTATGATAATTGACTGACCACGCCGAAAAATATAAAAGAAATATGTAAATTATCAGAAAAATACACTTTATAAAATAAAAAAAGTTTCATGCTGTAGGTTTTTGTTTTAAAAATTTAGTCGGTTACCTTCATTTAGAAGCATCTTTTTAGGGGTGAACCGCTCGCCTATTTGACTCAGTGAGGATTTTCGACAGACCAGTAATGACTATTATGCCGATTAACCATACCATTATTGTGAAAACGTACTTGATCGGTCCACATAATAAATAATACTAATTTAAAAAACTTCTTTTCCTCTTCCGAACAATTTATATATTGACGCTTATTTTTTTGGCACTTATGTTCAAAGTACATAAGGTCGAAAATCGATCTAGTAAAAATATTGGGAAATTCTTCATGACAATGTGCACTATCGGGTTGACTATTATTTGGCGTATGTGACGTCACTAGTAAAAAGGTCTATTATAGTTAACGTTTCGAAAAATCTATATTTCTTTCATCCAAGGGATCCAGCCAAAATGTGAGTTAGCCGCTAATAAGTGGAATGACATCACAACATGGCTTTAGTGAGTTTTCCCGCGCTGCTTTTTCATTAATTATTTTGAGGGAGTAATTCTTCAACAAAAAACTAACAAAAAAAATTAATTTTTTGATTTTTTGCGCATTAAATAACTATGATGTTTACTTTCCCAACAGGATTTAAAAATGCTAGATGAGTCCATTGCATAAACATAGCAAAAAGTGTCCCAACAAAACAGTCATCATCGTGCTGCTCTTGTACTTTGCTCTTTCGGACCGATAAATCTCACCCTTTCAGCGTATATTTCCAAATAACCTACGCACAGGCCAAATAAACTCCTGAACCGGAACGGAATAATCGGCTGGGCCGCGCTCATTCAATCACATTTGACGGATTTGTCAGATGGTCGCGTGCTCTATGGTCTAGTGGGCATGCCCGGTGTGGATGCAACGCGGCGAACAAAAGAATAACGATAATGGAGTTTACGTGTGCCCCGACGCTGTCGTCCTATCCGTCAGACCGTCACAAAATTGAGTGAAAAATGACACCGGGGCCAGTAAGTCCATAAACAGATGGACAGTAATATGTAAATGACGATTTTTTTTTATGTGTTGTCGGCCAGCCCACTGGCGAACGTACACACGATATTTAAATTTCAAAGGACTTTTTAATGGGGAATTGATAAATCGCGACTTGGTTTTGGTAGTTCTGAAAACCCTTTCAAATGAATAGAACAATACGGTGTGGCGTGATACGTAGGTATAAAATGAATGATAATATGAAAAGGATTTTTATTTATATTACTGGGTTAATTTTTCATATGAATAAGGTATANTTATTATTTATAATTATAGGAGTTTAGATAAAAAAAATAGTGAGTACATAATTTGTACTACAAAATTAAATTTTTCCCAGGAAAAAACCAAAGAACAGTTAATAGTCTTCGATCCGATTTTTTGAGAAAAAATGAGTCTCGATATTTACATGTTTAGCCACTTTTTGTAACGTTGAATTGCAGTTTTGTTAGTGAAAATTTTACATACATATTTGCAAATAAATATTTATTAAAACTTTCAGTTTGTGAGTTATAACACAAATTTAATTATTTTTTAATTCTATATACTTATCAGTATAGAAGCGCTAGACAAAACTATTTTCACAAAAATAACTTTAACCGATTCCTTTGACGCAATTATTTGAAATTTTGTTCATAGGTGGTGTAAACATAATTTTTTTTTTTTGTAATTCAACTAGTTCATAAGTAATGAACCTAAAAGTATTATGTAAATTTTAAATTTTATTCGTAGGTGGCCCAAACTAGAGGGATTAAAAATATATGTAGACATTTTTTTATTAAAGTAAAGGGGTGTTGTTCTATTGATTTCAATCATTATTAGTGCATTTCCATCAAAATGTGCAAAAATAAAGTTAAGGAAAACCAGCACAAGAGTACAAGAAGACAATCGACTAAATTTGATAAATTAAACTATATTTTTTAGTGTCCAATTAAAAATAAAAATTGTTTGTTCTATAAAAAGTCACTACATAGTAATATTTTAATAGTACAAATTATTATTTTTTAGAATCAGTTTTAAAAGTTTTTATACAGTGTGGACCATTTTGGTGATGCATGTATTGGTATCTTGTCAACTATAAGAGATAGGAAAATGGTTAAATGGGGAAAGTTTTGAGACAGTTCTGTTGGCGCTTGAGGACCTCTTCAGGATTTTGAGTTATTTTGAAAAAAAGTATTCGAGGAATTTTTAAAATCTGAAATCGGATTTTCACAGCAAGTTTTTTCGAGGAATTTCAGCGTATATTTAGATTTTCATTGCGACGTTTCGGTTGCGAGAAACCATCATCAACTTTCTCTTTTCTTATGGGCGCCGTATTCAATTTTCAGCTGAGCAAATAGAGCATTTCTTTGTATATTCGGTAATATAATATAAGCAAGAAAGAATTTCAATTACAACCTCAAAAATCAATATTTTAATATTTTTAATAAATCTGGCAACACTGCATAATTTTTCGTAACTATAGAATAGTCTCAAAATTTTGTATATTAATGTCATAATATTGATTGAAAAAATTAGGGTTTGCGTTATTCCAATGAAGAAAAATGTGATATATTGGAGTGCTTTGCTAAAAATAATAGAAAAGCAACTACGGCTTGAAACAGTTATATTGGAAATGATTCCGAAAGATAACCACCAAATTTGAGAATGTTTGGAAGTTTTGAAAAGATGCATACTAAGATCTATGAAAGAGATAATAACTGGGGCAATAGCGAGGGAAATATTAAGATTTTTCTTCAAATGAATAACGCAAAGCTATTTTGCCGATTTTAAAACAATTGTCACTCTAACTGTTTTAACAAGCAGTTTGAAGCAAGCAGAAATATTATCGTAATGGAGATTCATAGACTACTAATGGGGCTTCTCTTCGTAAACACGTGGCCATTACTACCATTTTTTCACTCAGTGCCTTGACATTAATTATAAGCCTTAACAAAAATTTGAGGCTCTTCGATAATAGTATCGAAAAATTATGCGGTGTTGCCAGATTTATTAAAAATATTAGAATATTGAGTTTTGAGGTTATTATTGAATGTTTTTCTTATTTATATTATAACATGAGAAAAACACAAAATGCTCTACTCAGGTTAAAATTCAAAATGGCGCCCACAAGAAAAAAAAAAGTTGATGATGGTTTCTCGCAACCGAAACGCCGCAATGAAAATCTAAATATACAGTGAAATTGGTCGAAAAAACTTGCTGTGAAAGAGTGGTTTCAAATTTTAAAATTCCCGTAAATAAAAAAGTTAAAGACGATTTTCGAAAATGCCACATTTACTTTTTTTCAGAATAACTCAAAAATCTGAAGAGCTACAACCGGTCTGCAAGCGTCAGTAAGTTAGCAACATGTTTCAAACTTTCCCCATTTAACCATTTTCCTATTTCTTATAGTTTCCAAGATACCAACACATGCATCCCAAAATGGTCCATACTGTATATCTTCTTGTCAAATAAAATGATGATCTATTTTCGAAGCACACTGCACATAATCTTTATGCCTACAAATTATGTTTCACATATTACGTTTTTTAGTAAATTTTACAGTAGAACCTTTTAATAAAATTGTTTAAAATTTCTAAAAAAAAATTGTATAATACTATATTTTAATTTACCAACATTTTGATTATAATGCAATAAACTAGATGAATTCTAACGTCGGGACCTCCAAAAATCCATATCTATAGAAATATAACCCCCCTGGACAATAAACTTGAATTCTTTTGTATTAGAGTAGAATTTGAATTAAAGAATAAATAATGAAAATAAATTCGTTCCAGTGTCCAGCGTTATCATCGTTATCAAAATTCTGTTGGTTACGGACAGAGAAACTGAGGAATTCAAATGTTTTTAATAAAAAAAAGCCACAATCGAGGGGGTAGAAATTGTAATGAGCTTTATTCATCATGCACACATGAACGCTCTGTATAGGGGAGAGTGCATTACTTATTTTTTATAAATTATTCAGTATAATCCGACCAGCACATTTGTATTTAACGGGTGACTTCATAATACCTTACCGCACGATGTTCCGGGGGGTCATTATCAAGATGATTCGTCAAGCACGCTTACCTGCAAAAGAAGAGGAGTATATTAGATTAAGAATTACAAGCCTGTTGAACGTATATTGGCTAAATGTCACATCTCACTTAAAGGGAGTTACATATTTATAGATACAAGGTGGCTCAATTTTAATTACTCAGAAAAGCTTAATAAAAGAGAAGTAAAGAATATTACTTATATGTGTTCTATGTTTGAAACCCAGTGGCATGTGAAGGGGAACGGCATGTTACTTTTTTTAAATACTTACAGGGCATATTAATGTTTTATTAACGACAATGAATTCTTCCGGGAATGTTAAAATTCACTATATTTGTGGTACTGTTTCTTGCGTTAAAATAAAATTGCCAATTTTTAGTCAAATGTGGCTATTAATTTTTGGAAAAACAGTCGTTATTCTGCTGATATATCTACACTTGTAAAAGCCGTGATTCATTAATAATGGGACAGAGCTTAAGGGCATGTTGCTGACCTCAAAATAGAGCGATTAAGGCAAATATGCCTTATCCGAATGTTGCTCCTTTTCGATCAAGGTGTTAAAGTTGAAAAAATATTTTCGATTTTTTTAAATATCTTGAGCATCTTTGAACGGATTGTCTTGAAAGTTTGTACACCTATGTTTTCTGAGGTGGTAATTACGGAAATGGTAACTATTTTGCAATCACATCTAGGATGCGCTAGTTGTAGTGTTCCGTCGGAGTAAACATATGTCAAACTTTTTTGTCCTTCAAAAATCTGAATTTCCAATAAGAAATTATTAAACTACGTTCAATTCTAAATAAAAAAGATATACCTGTTAAAAATCGATAAACTTAACCGTTTTCGAAATAAGAACGATTTACTATTTCTTTACAAAATTATTTGTTTGAACGTACGCCTTTAAATAAGATGACTTAATTACGAATTAAGACAAACACAGTAACAACTGAAAATTTTATTATGCTTAAGTCTAATTACAAAAGATTCTCAAAGTGGCGACCATTGTTTTCAATACATTTTTTTATTCTCTCGTTAAAATTTTGTCTGACACTGAATAGACTTCTTTGTTGGTCTCTGATAATGTTAACAGATTCTTGTATTTTTGCCCACAGCTCTTCTCGAGTATGTATAACATCTTTATAAAATAAAGATTTAACGTTACTCCAGAAATAAAAATCTAGGGGATTTAAATCAGGGCTAAGCGCAGGCCAAGGCACTTCGCTGCCGCGACCAATCCAACGGTTTCGAAAACTTATATCAAGATATTATCTCACTGGTCGGGAGTAATGTGCGGGAGGACCATCATGCATAAACCAAAA
>NW_019418873.1:0-10958 GCF_000390285.2 Anoplophora glabripennis | reverse complement strand
ACAAGAGGAGTTGCAGTTTTTTAAATATAGCACGAAAACAAAGCAAAATTTTGGTATAGTTCATAGGAAAAATTTTGTAGAGAATTGAATTTCCCATCGAAATTGCTTATTTAAAAATTTTAAATGAAAAATTTTATGCAAAAGCTTTGGTTTTTTTCTACTTTTTTTACTGTTATTTTTTTTAGTAGAAGTAGGCAAAGAAAATTGCTGTACAACAAAACAAGATGAGATTCCCTTCAAAATGATGCGTTTCAAACAGTTTTTGGACTAATATTGACTGGGTTATAACCGATCAAAGTTAAATATTTTTTAGATTTTCGTCGTTTTTAACATAATAATGATTATAATTCTTATTATTTTTACAATAAATTGGTTTTTTACTTAATAAAAAATATTTCAAAAATTTTATTTGTTAATAATAAATAAAGATTTTCACAACAGTCAAAAAAGTAAATAATTTTTTTCTTTTTAATTATTTATTAACGATTTTTTGCATCAAATTTTTTCTTTTAAATTTTTGAAATAAACCATTTCGATGGAAAATTCTACAAAATTTTTCCTATGAACTATAGCGAAATTTTGCTTCGTTTTCGAGCTACAATTAAAAAACTGAAAGGGGCGCATTTTCACCCCTATCTCCAATTTCCACCCTCTAATTTAATAGCACNTGCGGATGGACGTAGGTTGACGGGCGCAGATAAATATGCAACTGATTGATTTCGGCGCGTTGCGGAACGTGGGAAGTTGTGGGTTATTTAAGTAATTGTCGAAAGGTAATGGCAATGTCACATGAAGAAAAACATCCACCAAACCTCGAACTATGCGACTTTTGATCTGCAGTGTCAATCACATAACAGTCTACTCTCCTTATCTTCTTTACCTTTCTATCTAAGAGAATGGCAAGGATGAAAGTGTAGGAAATTTTCTTGTGATTTTAAAGCAACTATAAAAAACAACTTTTGATTGTCGTTGTTTTCGATTCCTCTCTTTTTTCTGTCACATATTTACTTTGATAGTGTTACATCTTCAGTAATTCAGAAGTAAAACTTTTAGCTTTTTATGAATTTTTTTAATACAGTATTAGAAAAAACAATTGAATAATAGACATCACTAAATTAAAGAAATATATTTATTTAAATGGAACACCCTATATATTAGTGCATAGTAGTGATGTAACGAATATCCGCATTCGCGAATATTCGTTTGATTTATGATATTCGCATTCGCATTCGCATTCGCAAATATCTTTGAATATTTTGCGAATATGAACGTGAAAGAAAAATACAGAATGTGAAAACAATATTAGGTAAATTAAACAAAAAAGTTAGGAAATAACTAACAACAGTCTAACCTCACAATTCACAAACTCATCTGAGCCGGTAGCGAAAACAAAATAAAATTCCAATCATGCAAAAGTACCGTTCTATCAACTTAACAACGCTAATTTCTTTAGCCTCTAGCGTCGCGCGCGGCATATTTTGAATCATAGATAAACGGCGCTAGATTTAAAAACTGAATATTCGTATTCGCATTCGCATTCGCGAATGTCAACAACAGATGTTCGCATTCGCATTCGCGAATGCTTAAAAACTGACATTCGTTACATCACTAGTGCATAGTTAGCTTCGTTAAATTTTTCTCTTTTCAAAAATATATAATATGTTACTGTTTGATTCAGGACTTTTCGACATATTTCAGTTTAAAACTATTTTTGAAAAAACGGGAGAGTAATTTATGTTTGACGGATCGCAGTGGCTATGGACGAGGCATGCGGAACAAACAAATGACTTTGACAGAAGTTTATTTATCATCATTAATTTAATTCCTATAACAAACGATTTTAACAAAAAAATAATGTGTAGTGAGAACGAAAAATTTGAAGTTATCCGTTTATTTTATGATAACAATAAAAATCATTCTTAACTTTAACAAGTCTTAACTTTAACACAATTTTAATACCTAATTAAAACCACAAATAGTCACAGATGCTCAATGTGGCCGCTATTATTATTGATGCACTTCGTATAATCCTCATTAATTTTCGGAACTGCATTTATTATGAAATGGGAATTAAATTCACACACAAATGTAGGTATCTTTCCCCAATCAAAGCACCTTTATAAAATAGTGGGCCAATGATTTTATTTCCCTATTGCAGTGAGGATTTTCATTTGCAGGTATTAGTATTTTTTCTATTATAAATGCCAGCTGTTGTAAAAGTCGCCTCATCAGTACATAAAATCTTTTCAAAATAGTTCGCTATTTTTCAAGCGCAGCATTTCTCTGCAGTACTCTAATCGCTGAAATTTTTGATTTTGGACCGGCATAATTTTATAGGGGCGGTATTTATATTTATGTAACGTTCTAATAATTTTACTTTGGTTTATTTCTGACTTGAAGTATTTACTGTGGACTCTTGTGGTCTTTCTACAATAATTTAATATTTAAATTTATAGTAACATATTAGATATTTTTGAAAAGAGTAAAATTTAACGAACTATGCACTAATATATAGGGTGTTCCACTTAAAAAAAATTCTTTAATTTAGTAATTTCCATTAGCTATTCAATTATTTTTTCTAATACTGTATTATAAAAATTCATAAAAAAGCTAAAAGTTCTGTACTAAAAACTTTTTTATAAGTTGTCAGATTATAGTGACTAACCCTGTACATGTTGCATTCCATGCCAAAATTTTTAATTTTCCTGATATTTTGGTATTATTTTGGATTTGGATTTGGATTTTTCCAAATTTTTATTTCAACCCCTCAAGAAGTTATGACCATTTGAATATTTTTGGTAAAAAAATTTTCAAATGTGTTAATTTGATTCATTTTAGGATGTAATTTTATATAAAAAATATAAAAATAATACATTTTTAGTTTTTTGAGGCGAGGTTTTTTTAAACCAAAAAATTGCTTCTTGAAAGAGTGGGTTTTTTTTTCAAAAAATTCTCAAGAAATCGTCTTTCAATATGCAAATTTATGAGACAGGTTCTAGACTGGGGTCTTTTTAATTTTTTTCACATATGTATTTTTAATAATTAGTCAACGCGATTTATTTCTATAATCAAATTTAGTTTAATATGTACACTACCAGCAAAAAATTAAAATACAAAAAAAAATTTTTAATAGGAAAAAAGTATTGAAAAAAAAGGTCCCACTCTAGAATTTGTGTTATAAATTTGCATATTAAAAGACAATTTTTTTAAAAGAATTTTTCGAAGGAAAAAAAATGCCATTCCTTTTCAAAAAACGCCTCAAAAAACTAAAATTATGATATTTTTTAAAATAATACGAACGTTTACGAATTTGGACAGAATATTTGACGAATAAGAAAATTTTTTGAAAATAGGATAATTTTTAATACCTACTGACTTACCACATTGATACGAGGAAAACTTTTTTGGAATGCCTGTTTGGAAATCGCTATGCATATACATATGTATGTAATATAATTTTTTCAATAAAAGGCACATTTCCTTAATGGAAGCAGGCTTGATGACTGTCTAAATTTAAGCACAGCAATTTTTCTGTTTACAAAAAAAAACATGCGAAAAGAGAATGATTTACTGCCACAACTATTACCCCTTTTTATGTAGTATGTAAATCGGGGACGATTCCAGAGGTTTTCAATAAGTTTTGTCTCTTTCATTATAATCAAATTTAAGTATTCTTCTCAATGGATTTGACTATAGATTAACGCATTCTACCTACATTTAAAATATCCTGTATATTAAAATTTGACCATGCTCTAACTAAAAAGGTCTGTTGAGCTAATTGACACACGAATTGACCCAATCTCCGAAACTATCCTATTGGAAGACATGGTAAAAACACCCGCCCCTTGCGCAATACATGAAACACTAAAAAAACTCTTCGGTGAAGAATTAAGCAGAAAAACGTCAAACCCTTTGTTCGAATCGACACACCACGGTGCCACCGGTGGTTGAGGAATTGCTACACGTCGTCTGAATTACGTGTTAATACCCAAACCGTGAGCGGATCGTAGTTGGCGAGATTTGTAAATACAAAAAGGCAAAGGTCGTTAGCGATTCAGTAGCGACAGAGACGATGGTGAACGTGGATAGAGGTGTGTGGATTGAAAATAATGTGGGGTGAACGCAGGGTTGGAATAGTTGCAAAATGTGAAAATTAATGTATTTCGTTTCAGAGATATACAGGGCGTTTCAGTCATAATGTTATTAATTTTAACCACGTAAAGAAAGGCCTAATAGAGACAGAAAATCGAAAAAAAATTTCTGGACATTTAAAAAATAATCAAATTACCCCTTAACTCCCGTTAACTCGGCGCTCCACTTCGTGGTAGGGAAAGCGCCGCACAGGCTGGCGGATTACACAGCTATCGAACGTTGTAGCGAAACAGCTGATTTCCTAGTCGTCGTCTCATCCAGTTTTGCAATTACTCTCAAGATCTTAACGGATCTCAACTTTATTAAACCTTTATGGATGAATGAGTAAGTGTTTTTTAGACGTATGTGTCATTTTAAATAAGTAGATACTATACAGGTACAACTCTGAAAAGTAATAAGTTACACAATAAGGTATAAGAATTACAAACTGAATAATTACCTACTTGAACATATGTCATACTAAAAACTCATATTCACTTATAAAACAGTGAAAACGTTAAGAATAGATATTAATTAAAGTTAGATTAGTGACCGAATAGTACGATAGGTCAAAATTCACTCTCGATGTAGGCCCAATAAAGACAGAAAATCGAACATTTCAAAATATAAGCAAATTACCCCTTAACTCCCGCTAATTCGACGCCCTATCTCACATCCCATTTTCTGACAGGGAACGCGCCGGCGGACCACAGGGCGTTCGAACGTTGAAGCGAAACAGCTGATTTCCCAGTACTGAATTTTGCAATTGGTTTCAAAATCAAAGTGCAGCGGATCACAACTTTATTAACGAAGTGCTATGGACGGTCGAGTGTTGTTTTAACCGTACTGGCATTTTAAATAGGTAGATACTATATTACTCTGTGAAAAGCAATAGGTATGCGTACTACAAACTAAATAATTAGTTGAAGATAATACTAAAAACTAAAAACTCATTTTAAATTATAAAACAGTGAAAACGTTAACAATATTAAAAATACTAAATAATCTAATATTCGAAAACAATTATTATCCTTATACATTTGTTTCTATTAACAAATAAATAGTTAATATTTAAAATGTAAAAAAATATCTGATTCATTCATGTGTCTAGGTAAAAAGGGGCTTAAATAATGCTTTGAAAATTTTTTTTTTTTCAGCGTAAATATGCATTTTCAATTTTTTTTAATCGCGTATCTTCCCTTAAAATTAAAGACAATAGGACTGAAACACCATATATACAGGGTGTTTCAGGATTAAGTCGAAAACTTTAAGGAGATATTCCTCATAAAAGAATAAGAAAAAAATCATGTATAATTTTTTTTCTAGAGACGCTTCATTTTCGAAATATAGGGCGTTAAAGATTTCTAAAAAAAATCGAATTTTTTAAATAACTTCTAAATGAAGAAGGCTATTTAAGCCAAATTTGGCATGACAAATCTTCTTATAAGATACCATTTTTCCATAGAAGTAAACGTCCCGCAAGCAACCAGTGGCGGAGTTATGGTGATTCAGACTCATTAAATTATAAAAAAAATTAATACGGCCCTACTGAAAATAAAAAATGATGCTGTTTTTGGATAGAACAGTTTATTATTGACAAAAAGTGTATATTCACTTTCTTCCTAACTCTTATAGTTTCATGGCAAAATTGATATTTCGGAAGGGTGCTTCTGGATTCTGTCGATAAACTTTAAAATGAACAACAAAAATTTTTCTTGAAAATGGTTTTCAAGATCTGTTAGAAGATGTTCCGCTTAATACTCGAATAAACAGTTGGTTTCAACTAGATGGTTCTCCTGCCCATTTTGGTAGAGGTCCTAGGGAGTGGTTAAACATTAATTATCCCAGGAGATGGATTGGTCGTGGAGGACCTGCAGCGTGAGCCGCACGTTCACCGGACTTGACACCGATGGATTACTTCGTTTGCNGAACAGTTGGTTTCAACTAGATGGTTCTCCTGCCCATTTTGGTAGAGGTCCTAGGGAGTGCTTAAACATTAATTATCCCAGGAGATGGATTGGTCGTGGAGGACCTGCAGCGTGAGCCGCACGTTCACCGGACTTGACACCGATGGATTACTTCGTTTGCAGTGCTGTTAAACAAAAAGTCTACGAGGTACCAGTTGATACCCTAGAAGATCTAAGACAGCGAATACTCCAAGCGTGTCGAGAATTAACTCCAATTCAGTGTCGATCGGCCACTACTTACAACAAACTGTTCTATCTAAAAACAGCATTATTTTTTATTTTCAGTAGGGCCGTATTAATTTTTTTTATAATTTAATGAGTCTGAGTCTCCATAACTCCGCCACTGGTTGCTTGCGGGACTTCTACGTCTATGGAAATATGGTATCTTATAAGAAGATGTGTCATGCCAAATTTGGCTTAAATAGCCTTCTTCATTTAGAAGTTATTTAAAAAATTCTCTACTTGCTTTTTTTCTTATTTTTTTAATAGGAATATCTCCTTAAAGTTTGTCGACTTAATCCTGAAACACCCTGTATTATAATGACGTCATAGATTTTTTAAAAAACTAGAACAAAATTCACCTCAGTACTGTTTTTTGAAATTATAATATACTACCATCTCGTAAAACTGAAATTAAAGTCCATCTCCGGAATTGACTAAAAAGAGCAACTACACATAAAAATCATTATTTTCCAAAACAGTGTTTTTATTCTGGGTTGCAATGTATTCAAGAATGAAGAGTTTTTTTACGAGCACTAGCGAGTTGAACAAAGAAAAATAATGATTAGTTTAAGATGTAAAATTTGAATGAAATGAACTAAAGTGTCTTTTTAACAGAATTAAAATGTTAAAATTTTATGACGTTTTTCAAAAAACACATTTCTGTTCATAAGAGAACAGCAAATTTAATAATTGAAGGTGTCTTTACAAACTGCTAAAATTTATTACGTTGTCATATGCATATATAAAATGATTCAATAAGATAAACTCTTAGAAAGAAACTGACATAAATACTGGATTATAAATTTAATGAATAAATTAACAACAAANACATTCCTTTTTTTCCTAACTCTTATAGTTTCATGGCAAAATTGATTTTTCGGAAGGGTGCTTCTGGATTCTGTCGATAAACTTTAAAATGAACAACAAAAATGTTTCTTGAAAATGGTTTACAAGATCTGTTAGAAGATGTTCCGCTTAATACTCGAATGAACAGTTGGTTTCAACTAGATGGTTCTCCTGCCCATTTTGGTAATGGTCCTAGGGAGTGGTTAAACATTAATTATCCCTGGAGATGGATTGGTCGTGGAGGACCTGCAGCGTGAGCCGCACGTTCACCGGACTTGACACCGATGGATTACTTCGTTTGCGGTGCTGTTAAACAAAAAGTCTATGAGGTGCCAGTTGATACCCTAGAAGATCTAAGGCAGCGAATAGTCCAAGCGTGTCGAGAATTAACTCCAATTCATTGTCGATCGGCCACTACTTACAACAAACTGTTCTATCTAAAAACAGCATCATTTTTTATTTTCAGTAGGGCCGTATTAATTTTTTTTATAATTTAATGAGTCTGAGTCTACATAACTCCGCCACTGGTTGCTTGAGAGACTTCTACTTCTATGGGAAAATGGTACCTTATAGGAAGATGTGTCATGCCAAATTTGGCTTAAATAGCCTTCTCCATTTAGAAGTTATTTAAAAAAGTCTCTACTTGCTTTTTTTCTTATTTTTTTAATAGGAATATCTCCTTAAAGTTTGTCGACTTAATCCTGGAACACCCTGTATTATAATGACGTCATAGATTTTTAAAAAAAAACTAGAACAAAATTCACCTCAGTACTGTTTTTTGAAATTATAATATACTACCATCTCGTAAAACTGAAATTAAAGTCCATCTCCGGAATTGACCAAAAAGAGCAACTACACATAAAAATCATTATTTTCCAAAACAGTTTTTTTTATTCTGGGTTGCAATGTATTCAAGAATGAAGAGTTTTTTTACGAGCACTAGCGAGTTGAACAAAGAAAATAATGATTAGTTTAAGATGTAAAATTTGAGTGAAATGAACTAAAGTGTCTTTTTAACGGAATTAAAATGTTAAAATTTTATGACGGTTTTCAAAAAACACATTTCTGTTCATAAGAGAACAGCTAACTTAATAATTGAAGGTGTCTTTACAAACTGCTAAAATTTATTACGTTGTCATATGCATATATAAAATGATTCAATAAGATAAACTCTTAGAAAGAAACTGACATAAATACTGGATTATAAATTTAATGAATAAATTAACAACAAAAAATATTTTCAAAGAGTCCAAACCCTTTGGCTCTACGCCACTGATACAGTTCTGCCATTTATATCAAATTATAGTACAACTAATTATTAAAATTACAGAACCCTTGAGTCGGTACGTTCCTGCGTAACATTTGAGGCTTTTCGCAATTTTGCCGGATTTTACCACTGTAATCACCTATTAAATCTTTTTTTACAGCCACACGTGGGTAACTGATTCTGAAGCAGATTTATCTCGTCTTTTTTGTTCGACACCAACGCGTCGGATTACTCATAAAACCCAGAATTGAGTTGTACCTTTTTGAGATGAAAAGGCTATGAGGCGACGAGAATAGCTTGGCGCACTGTCAAATAGTTTATTTTAGTTGTAGGGCCACTTTAGATAAGATAAACTAGATATGCACTTAAAAAAAGTACAGTCGAAGTAAATACAACGATTTAATTTTTGTNAACATTTGAGGCTTTTCGCAATTTTGCCGGATTTTACCACTGTAATCACCTATTAAATCTTTTTTTACAGCCACACGTGGGTAACTGATTCTGAAGCAGATTTATCTCGTCTTTTTTGTTCGACACCAACGCGTCGGATTACTCATAAAACCCAGAATTGAGTTGTACCTTTTTGAGATGAAAAGGCTATGAGGCGACGAGAATAGCTTGGCGCACTGTCAAATAGTTTATTTTAGTTGTAGGGCCACTTTAGATAAGATAAACTAGATATGCACTTAAAAAAAGTACAGTCGAAGTAAATACAACGATTTAATTTTTGTAAAATCCTCATAGCTTCTAAGAAACAAAATTATTGAAGTTGTAGTTGTTACCCTTACATCGCTGAGCTACTGTGATCTTTAGCGTCATTGTGCTCTATCTCTACGTGGTCCCATGCGATCCCGAATATTGAAATCCGATTTTAGTATTAACAGTGTTTATATTAGTTTTTCAAGTGTCAAAAATGGCTTACGTGTATAGCAACTCGGGGTGAAGCAAGACAACATCTGTGATATGGTAAAGCATTTGTGTTATAGTGAAGCAAGACAACATTTGTGTTAGTTCGTAGAAACTGAGTAAAACTGACTCAAATGTATTTATACAGTTGGTGGACAAAATTTTGAACAGTTGTATGTCAAATTATTTTATTAACTAAAACCACAAATTAATTCTATTAATTAATAATAACAATAGCGGAAAAAACAGATGAATTTGCTGGTATAAAATAAGTGTTATAATAAAATTGTATATATTTCTTTCATTTATTGAGAAATTCTTTCAATTGCTTGTCCGTTATTGTTACAGTTTGCCGCCGTGCCGGTCGCTGACTGCATATTTTGCTTTATGCAGGGTCAGATTTTACAGTGGACCAGTTTCCAGTGTCGTGCGGAATTGTATTTTTAAATCATTTTCGAACTGCCCTTTTTGATTTTTTTTACAAAATCGTATTTGTAAGAGTCCCCTGTACATTCAAAATTTGGATGAGTTCTGAATCACCCTGTATATTATGTCATAATAGTTTGAGACAGTTATTATTTCCACCCAGGTTGCGCAGAAATAAAGTTTATGCTAAAGAACAAGTATCATTGAAGCTTCAGGATTAAAATATGTAATTTAGGCCTTCGAAATAAAAAATATAAATAGAATTTTTAGTTCATAGACTACAGAACTGCATCTACTAAAGTTTGATATTTCAGCCTTCATATTTGGGGACTAAGATGAACTGATACTAATTGCAAAAATAAGGAAAAACTACATATTCAATTCAATATTGTTAAGATAATTTGGCGTAGCTATAACTAAAAAAAAAATTGTATAGGCCTTGAAATTGGTTTCCGTTCCATGTTAGTTTAGTCTTTATAACTGAGAACTAAAATGCAAATTTAGTTCCAACGAAATTAAATTAAAGGAATAATGTTATAATAATTTAGGAGATTTATTATTTTAACTCAGATTGCACAGGAATAACATTTGTACAAAAGAACTAAAGTGTATTTTCAATTCCTCTGAAATTAAATGTAAAATAAAGCAATAGTACAATTTAAATAATCTTATGATAGTTTAGTTCACCTATTATTTCAATCCAAGTTGCGTAAAAATAACATTTATACCAAAGAACTAAAGTGTCATATATTGTTTAAGATTGTCAGGATTAAAATATATACTTATATAATTTAGCCCTCCGAAATTAAGGCTAAAATAGAACTCTCAATTCATGGACTACAAAAAAGTTTCATAAGCCCTCAGATGGACTAAAGTGTGTTATTTCATTATTCATTTTTGAGAACTAAATAATTTAGCTGATTTTTTATTTCAACCCTGATTGTATAGAAATAATATTTATACAAAAAAAAAACAAGGTGTTATTTAAAGCTTCAAATTAGACTTTCAGTCCATGAACTACAAAAAGTTTCGTAAGTCTTGTTTTTCGTGCCATATAGATTAAAGCCTGTTATTTTAGCCTTCATTTTTGACAACTAGAGTGTATTTTTAAATTAAATGCAAAAATAAAGGGAATTTGCAAATTCAATTTAAATTACGATAGTTTGACGCAGCTATTATTTCAACCCAGGTTC
>NW_019418872.1:0-10905 GCF_000390285.2 Anoplophora glabripennis | reverse complement strand
ACAGTGTTTAAAATTAATTTTTTTATTTATTTTTTATTAATTATTTCAAAAACTTTTAAATATATTTACTCGAAATTTGTAAGCCACTTTAGAGCGATAAATGTGTCAATTTTGGGATGATCCAAATATTTCTACTTGCACCAGTGGCGTTCGTGTGAGAATGCCACAACCTTTTTTAATAAACAAAAATGATACGCCACTGACTTTTTCCAATTTTGATATTTTTTCAAAAATCCGCCATCAATTCTGAATGAAATTAGTCTCTTCAATTTTTTTCGTAGGATGAATCGATTTGAGGAAAAAAAATAAAACAATATTTTATTACAAGTTGTGTATTTTAAATTTCTAATGATATATTATCTAGTAGGTTGCTGACAATATTTCTAAATAAAATGCAACCATCAAATTTCAAGTCAATATCTTTAAAACTATTTGAAATAATTAATAAAAATAGATAAAAAATTAAAATTTAAACACTGTATTTCGAAAACGAAGGATATTTCGATCTACGTTTATATGATTTTTTTTTACACAAAATAACTTTGGCAACCACCCTATAAAATATTTCGCACTTATTTACAAACAGCGTGTGATGAGGAAGAAATGGCAGGAATCGACATTGACTCCAGCGACCATGAGTTTGAGGGTGATGAATCAGAAAATGAACTAGATAATAGATTCTTTCACACATAACGTTTATTGTAAATAAATATTCGAAAACAGTTGTATATTTTTATATAATTACTAGTAAAACTTAAAAAATTAAAAAATAATACATATCTCATACCGCACAAGCTGAAATTTGGTAATACAATAGCTAACTTAGTAAGTTAAATGAAAAAAATGCTCAGCTTTATATTTAGTGAAGGAAAAGTGCTCAGCTTATAAAGTCAAAAATGTACGCGCTCACGCGCATAACTATGTGCTGCACCTTCAACTCGTCAGCTGAGCGCTTATACACCGCAAAAACTTCAGCGGACAATTTTTTTCGTATTACTTACTGATTAAGATGATTATTACTTTACCAAATTTCGGCTTTTGCGGTATCAGTTTACCTAGCGCATATTTTTGACTTAAATGAAAAGCTGAGGCATAACCTCTCACTCTAAAGTCAGCTGATTGCGTTTTTTCGTTTGTTTATAACATAATCAACATGCCGACAAAGTTTCAGCTTTTGCAGTATTAGTTTTTTCTAATGACTATTTTTCGTGTTTGGGAGGCTGCCGCAACTATACCCCCCGGAAGTGCGCGAGCTGGAGGTCGATTCTCTTACTAGTGACACCAAATGAAGCGTAGGAAAACTTTTCAGCTTTTGCTCTTTTGGCCATCAAAAAAGGTCGCTGGCTCCCGGGCTAACAGGAAAATATTATACATTGTCTGTTTGGCGGCACAGAAAAGAGGACAATGCACAATTGCTATGACGTCACCGTATGTAAAGACAGTTATTCTTTAACATTTGAGGCTCTCGATCAACTCACCATCTGCAGCAATGTTCTCCCGACTTATCATGGAGATTGGTCTCAAGAATTGCGGCATAGGCGTATTGAGGTTCTAGATATGGAAGAATCCATCGCAATCGAATTGCTAATTGAAGTAGATGTGGCGGGGACACTATACACTGGTCATCATCACATATTTCATGCAGACGTTTCGTCGTTTTGTCGCGAGACGTGGTCGACTTAAGACTATCTATACTGATAACGATACAAATTTTGTTGGGACTGAAAATGCGTTGTCGACACTTTATTGGGGGAAAATTACCGAAGAGACTTCAGTGCGACGAATTTCTTGGTTATTCAATCCACCCACTGCGCCATGGTGGGGCGGTTTTTGGGAGCGTATGGTAGATGTCATGAAACAACTAAAATGTTTAGGTCCATTTGAAGAAGGTGCTCCCGGGGCAGCTCAGTCTACCATCCAGCAAGGTGTCAGACCTCAGAGCCCAGATGATGAGTGCAGTGATGTTGAAAGTGTAGGAGTGGCTTTTCATCGCAGAGTATCTGCATAACTAACGCGTAGTGGTCGAGTGACGCGTATACCTAAGCGATTTTTGTAGATTTAATATTTTATGTTTTATTTTATCTGCATGATGGTTCTGAAATCTTAGTTTAATGAGTCACATTTTGTTTATGCAATAAAAAAATTTTCCTCAGGTGGGAGAATGTCAAGATATCTGTACTTTTATACTTACTTGAATACTATTTTTATATTAATCAAGAGTTATTGTTGACTGACGTATGTCAATCATGCAAAAGATTTGCAACATTGTTTAGCAGAAGAATAAATCTTATTTTGGTTTACACAACGTTATTTAGCGAACCTTCGTTGTTGGGATTCAGCGGGTAGCTGTTTGCGCCAACACGAGTGAGTTGACAAAAACTATACTTTAGTAAAACTATACTTTAATAAAAAATAAATACTTATAGAAAAATTAAATATGGAAAAATTATGAAAAATGACGTCAAACTGAACTTTCATGAAAAAAAAAATTGTGGCAAAAAATTATTTTACGAAAAAATAAAATCTGTTTATTTTTAATGTAGAGTTAATAGTAAATTTTAATTGTAAGGAAAAGACCCTATAACGCTCAATTATGTCCTAAGTCGCAACGGACCTGTTTAGTTTGAAACACTGCCGTCGAGATGTTTGAATGGTGTTAAGAGTATGGCGCCAAACAATTATATTTTTGAATTTGCCCTAACCACAAGACAGCCATTTTTGTCGTTTCTATAGCCCGAAGGCCTTTCGCGTTCACGGGCGGATTTAAGTTTTTCGCGTGTGGCTGAAACCTTTTTTCGTTGGCAAGGAAAAATCCAATGATTACCCTTAGGTAATCATTTAAGATAGACCCTTACACGACCACGGATACTGTGTATTGAATCGGTACAAACGACGCAATCTGAAATGCAAAAACTCGAAGCAACTTACCCTTCGTACCTTTACGATCTTTTTTTGTGGTGCTGTGTTATTCATTATTTACTTCCTGGCCTACATTAAAGACTCCTTAAGTGGTGTTATTTATAAATACTGTCTGCTGATAAGCAATCACTTCCTTTAATGTTACAATATAATTAAATAGATATAATTAAATTAACTGAATCCACAAAAGTTTCTCTACTAGCTCAAAATTAGAAATTTTCGAGCTTATGGTACACCATAAAACTGTTACCCATTCGAAGAAAGTTAAAACTAAACTCTAATGCAATATAAATATATTTATATTGAGAAAACATTTGAAACAGGCAAAAGAACAAAATTTAAATGCAAAAATTAGATGATCGAAATTAATAATCAACAACCAGGTTTATACCATAGAACAACTAGAAGCAGAAAAAGCAACAGACAATTTAAGAGAGGAAGTAACAGAAAATACATCTTCAGAAAGGGAATATACATCTGAAAGCGAAAAAGAAGATATACCGGAGGCTGCGCCAGTTCCCAAGACCATTAATACTAGAAAAGAAGAGGCTAATAAGAGAAAAAGAAGAAAAATAAAAACTCCCAGTCCGAAGACTGCGTCTTATCGGAAGCAAAGAAGAGCCAAGTAATAATCAAGTTAGTAATCTTATTAGGATTAGTTAATAAAAATTGTAGATTTTTATATGTGTATTGTTGTTTATTTAGGTTATAATACACAGGTCATTTTTGTAGTGTAAGAATGAACGAATATATAAGAGATTATGATGATAAAGGCATTGAAACTTACATACTAACAGCAAATGAATGTAAGGAAGTATATAGGGTAAACAATGATTCTATTAATTTTAAAGTTATTCATCTTAACATTCGAAGTATAGCAAAAAATTTAGATCAATTTAAAGTATTTTTGGAACAATTTGATTTTCGTTTTGATTGTATTGTTTTAACAGAAACATTTAACATTGCTGATAAAGAAATTAATATGTTTGGTATAAGGGGTTATGAACTAATTTACAGCAAAGGTACGATAAACAAGAACGATGGTGTTGTGGTATATATAGAAGAGGTGCTACCACATGGTTTCATACAGGGTGGCAAGGTGCCTATAAAGTCTCGTAGGTTGAGGGTTGGCCCGGTCTCAGTGAAGAGGAGAGTGGGTAAAGGGTTGGTTTTAAGCAAGAAGTATATTTATACTTCTGGGTTTTAAGTTCAGATTAAGGCGCCACCCGTTTTACAACCCGATGGAAGGTAAACCTATTTGTTAAATTTACGAGACTGAACCTTACGGTAATCAACCAACAAAAAAAAGGCTTCAAATTATAGGCACGACTCAAAATAGAAATTTTACTAATATAAACAAATAAATAAAGTTCATACAGGCCAAGGTGATCAGAATGTAATCACCACCAAATGCCCTGGTATTCCAGGCAACATCAAAATTCTAGTACACACTAAAATATTTATTTAAACCCTTCTATAGTACTGCAGTCGGTGTACATAGTATGTACGTAAATTGTAAATAATAAATGGAAAGTATATATACAGACCGGGCTATACTGCATATGGTGATGTATCGAGGGTGTAATATACTAAATAATAATAAATAACAATAAATTACGCACGGAGAAAAGGGGGAGGGGGGAGTAACAAGACAACGACACGCATTAAAATATTCCCTGACCTTCCATGGTTACAATAAAATTAACTAGGGTAATATAGCAAAATAAATAAATCCTGAATAGGCAATTTAAAATCTCCAAATAAGTGAATATGCAATCAATTGATAAGTACTGATATAATATCGTTTAGAGTCCAACCAGTCATTAAGCACAAGAATAATAATAAATAATAATATCGGGATCTAATATCATTGGTGTATTCAATATCGGAAAAATTAGTTAATTAGAGTAGAAAATTGAATAGGCTTATCTGCATTCCTAGGTCGGTCTCGTCTCAGGGTGTGGTTTTGGTTTCGGCCCTACCAGCGGCGTCTGGAGTAGAATTAGCCGTCCTCCACGAGTCGTCCCGGTAGACGTGAGGATCTAGATATCCCGAACCCAGAGATGGTTGGGGCGGAATGTCAGTGCAGTGAACGAGGAGACGAATAAACGAGTAGACGACGAAGCAAGGCCTAGATTAAATTTTATGTTTAAGCATATGGTTTTCATGCAAGAAGTACCTAATTATTATTATATTTACCTCAGTTCTAGGACGGCCTCGTAGTAAAAGTTTAAGAGTATGATTTTCTAATTCTGGGGCAAATCTAACCGAGGTTGTAGCAACTGCAATAAGGTCTATCACCACTGTATTTTCCCCAGAAATAAGCAAATAAATCTTCATCTAGCGAATTTTGTGGTTCACACCATGCTCGAAAATCAACAACAACCTTTCTTAATTCTCGTCCTCGGCGATAAAAACGACGAAAGAATCTCCGCGCAAAAAAGAGACCCACGACGATAAAATACGTCAGACTATTAAACGAAATTCGATATACCGGGCGATTTATTTAGTCGGTACCTNCGAAGTATAGCAAAAAATTTAGATCAATTTAAAGTATTTTTGGAACAATTTGATTTTCGATTTGATTGTATTGTTTTAACAGAAACATTTAACATTGCTGATAAAGAAATTAATATGTTTGGTATAAGGGGTTATGAACTAATTTACAGCAAAGGTACAATAAACAAGAACGATGGTGTTATGGTATATATAGAAGAGGGATATAATTATGAGTCAGAAATTATTGAAATAGGTATTATAAAAACTATAAAAATCGATTTAGTTAATAGAAATAAAAATAGTATAAGAATATTAGCTATTTACAGACCTCCTTCAACATGTTCTAGGGAATTCATAAATTTTCTTGACCATTACTTGAGCGAGGATAAAAATACAGTAGATTATAATATATTAATAGGTGATATAAATATAGATATTAAAAAAATTAATGAAGACGTCACTGATGAGTATTTAAATATATTATCTTCACATGGTTACAAATCCTATATAAATCGCGTTACGCGTCAGGCTATATAGAGTAACGGTTAAGGTTAAACATAAAGAAATACGGCGCAAAAATTGGATTTCAAAAAAACTTATTAAACTAATCAACAGAAGAGATACAATGTATAGTGACGTAAAAAAACATCCGGATAACATGGATTTAAAGACTGAGTATAAAAAGTTCTGTAATGATTTAAATAATTTAATTAAGAAAGAAAAATGCAACTATTACAAAAGGAAAATCGAAAATAATAAGTGTTCACTAAAATGTTTGTGGGATGTATCAAATGAATTTTGTGGAGCGACAAATAAAAGCAAAACAAATATATTTTCTATTATAAATGAAGATGGTAAAAAAATAAGTGACGACATTGAAATGGCATTCAATACATTTTTCGCAAAAATCGGTAAGTCATTGTCGAGTAAAATTACTCTTCATTCATATAAATCGTACGATAAAAAATCGCAAGTTAATTCAATATTCATCTACCCTACTATTCCCGCGGAAATAAGTAAAATTATAAAACAATTAAAAAACAAAAAGTCATCAGGCGCGGAATGTATAACATTACAGCATTAAAAAATATAGCTGATTCCATTTCGGAACCACTAGCTTTTATTATAAATAAATCAATATTAAATGGTGAATGTCCCAATGCATTTAAAGTGGGTGTAATAAAACCAATATTTAAAAGTGGGTGTAGAGAAGAAGTAACAAACTATAGACCTATTTCATTAATTAGTAATGTAGCGAAGATATTTGAGTAAGTCATGAAAACAAGAATTGTAAATTTTTTAAACAAATATAAGATAATATCTAGTTCTCAGTTTGGTTTTAGGAAAGGTTTAAGTACCCAAGACGCAATTGCCTGCCTTGTTAGTAAGATTTATAAATCACTTGACAATAGAGATAAAAGTATAGCAGTCTTTATCGATTTAACTAAGGCGTTCGATACGGTGCGTCATGATCAACTACTTGCAGTATTAAATAATATCGGTTTCAGAGATAATAGTATAAAACTTTTAAAATCGTATTTGACTAACAGAAGGCAGTATACAGAAATTAATTCTGTAAATAGTAATGCTGAGGTAGTTGAGTGTGGAGTACCGCAGGGAACAGTTCTAGGTCCAATAATATTTATTATGTATATGAATTCACTATTCGATGTACATACTTCTGGATCCATTATAAGTTATGCTGATGACACGGTGGTATTTTACTCAGCTTCTAACTGGAATAATCTAAAAAATAAAGTTGAAAAAGATATCAAGAACATAAAGAATTATTTTGACAGTAAATATTTAACATTAAATCCATCAAAAACAAAATACTTACCGTTTTATTTGCATGATACCTCCGCTCCCCATTTTAATCAACTCGCTATTGATGACAACTTGAAAATATCAGCTGAAGAAAACATTAAATATTTAGGAATACTAACTGATTGTAAACTAAAGTGAGATAAACATGTAAATTATGTACAAACAAAATTAGGAAGTTACTGTATAGATTTACAAATTTAAGAGATATATTTGAAATTAAACAATTAAAAATATTGTATTATTCACTAGTCGAATCGCATATGAGATATGGCATATTAGGTTGGGGGGGAGTACTGGATGCAACTGTAAGAAATTTAGAAAACTAGCAGAAAAAAGTTTTAAAAATTATACTACATAAAGAGCGCACTTACCCTTCAAATGATTTGTTTGCAAACATCAGAGTAATGGACATCAGAATGCTTTATTTTTTTCAATGTGTCCTCTATCAGTGGAAAAACAAAAAATGTGTGGAGCTGGGAAAAACAAGAAGAAATTTAAATAATGGAGTACGAACACCCAAAAATAAAACTACTTGTGGACAAAGATGTTTAACTTACCTTGCAGTCAGAGCTTACAATTCATTGCCTAACTGTATTAGATGTATTACATCTTTCAATAAAATAAAATCAAAAATTAAAGAATATATATTAGAAAAGTGTAGGTCAGAAATACATAACATCATTAACCCCAAACGATTCTTCAACAATGTGTTTTAAGTTTCAAACCATCGTCAAATTTTGATAGTTTTGTAGAAAAAAACAAAAAAAAGATCTTAGATGTTTACGTTTTTCAGTGTGAAGTTTTGTAATTACATTAATAGAAAAATAATTATGATATGTTTGTGTGGAATATTAATAGGTAGTTAGAAATATTGTGTATATGTAAGTAGGTTAGGTATATATATTTAATATTACTTGATTACTTAATTGATTTTACTAGTAAGATACTACTTACTGATTTTGAATTACTTGATTTTGTTCATGCACAGTGCATAGTGCACTTATATGAAACTTTGTTTATTTACGTACACCGGCTCTTATTGTTTATATGTGTGTATGTGTATACGTGTATGTATGTATATATGTATACGTGTATGTATGTATATGTATATATGTGTGTATGATATACGTATATATATATATANTTTTTTATGTATTATCTACCCTAGAAGTCTGTCAGCGGTTTTTTGAATCACCCTATATATATATATATATATATATATATATATTGTAATGCTCCAATTATGACAACTAGTTTTGTTATGTGTTGTGTATTGGTGTATATAGTATTATGTTGAGCGCCAGTGAAATGTTAGAAATTTCACTATTAATTCAGGAAATATAAGGAAATATCACTTACCAGGCTAGCTTTCTCATAGGATATCACTCAATTTAATATAAATTGTAATTTAAAGATTAAATGGGTTTTTTAAGTATTCGGGATTTAAAATGAAATTATAATTTTATTTTTTTTAATGATTTGATTGACAACTAAATTAATTCTGTCAATTTTGCACAAATAACTTATATGAATTTTATTAGAACATGAGTTCTCATCTCAGAAGTCGGTTCATATATTAAATTTTTACTGGTAACTGAATTTGAAAAAGAATTAAATAATATAGTGTGATCTGGGTTCAAACTTTCTATTGACATAAAGATGACAAACAAATTACTAAATTTTTCTATTCCCTATTTAACCTGCTCTACCTTATATCTATTCTATAAACATGTACTTATTATCTTCTAAGAATAATTATTGTCACTCACTTAATATCTATCAACTATCCTTCTTTCTTCCACTGTCCTTGACCTCTTAAGTCGGCACTTTCCCTCTGTAGCGTCTCTTCGGTCCTCTCCCTTCTAGGCGTCCACTTACTCTCTCCTTGTGGTTGTCTAGATATGCTAGATGGGACTTCTAGACTCGCCTGGTATCTCGCACCCCTCGTCTCCTTTATTCTTGGCTAGGATAATTCAGATAATTTTACTAATATAACCTTTTTAATATTTACGCTTTAGTTATCTGAATCCCTTTTCACTATCTTCTAATACTAATTCTTTTCTCAAGAAACTTTTCCTTCGGGTTTTCAAGACCAGCTTTGCACTTTTCCTTTCGTCGTTTATACTTTAATTTGCTTGTATTTATATAATCTTCTTGTATTTTCTTTCCTCTTATTTATTATTATTAATTCTTTTTTTTTTTCGTCTCCCTGAGTACCATAGCACTGCACTCTTAATTTAAAATACAAAATTTCTTTTTCATTTAACCAATCAAATCACTTTAACTTTTACATTTTCAATTTAACTTTTCCAATATTATTTAATTCCTAATTTGNTCTCAATTTAAAATACAAAATTTCTTTTTCATTTAACCAATCAGATCACTTTAACTTTTACATTTTCAATTTAACTTTTCCAATATTATTTAATTTCTAATTTGCTATCTAATGCCCTTATTTTATACTCACTTTTATAAATTTAGACTAATATTCCACCAAAATTCATAGTTTACTTATAAATTGTCATTATGTATCCAATTGTCATCAAATTTCAAATCATTAACTTCCACTGTCATTCCTTGACTTTAATTTCCTTTCATCCCAATACTGAAATTTAAACCTTTGAATTATTGATTCTTCTCAAATTCCCCAAATTTGTTTTGAAATTTTGAAACAACCTGTATTTTTGAAATTGCAAAACAATTTTTCACAGATTCCTGATTTATCGACATTTGACTTTATCCGTCTGCCTGATTAACTGTCATCGTTTTGTGTGTTATAGGTTATGTGTTTTAGTGAAATTTGTATATGTGATTGATGTGAAAAATTCCTCGAATTACTTTATATGGTCCCTCATAAGGTAAGATTAAGTATATTGTCACGAGACGCAAGAAAAATCTAACATTGCGCCCCGTGATTTCCTGCCAGGGGCCTTTTTGAACGGCAGGCTATGGCGCACTCGACGTCCAGTCCGCAGTCCGACCGCTATTCATTAAATAACCGCCGTGTCGTGGAATATGATCTTTGCGTAGTGTTAAATCGCCATGGGCTCTCGGTGGAGACCTCGGAAGTTTGAATCGAGCTCCACGTTGAGCGCCATGTTGAGGAATATGATCGATGGGATCGGTAACGACGGCATGGACCCTCGTGGAGACCTCGGAAGTTCGAATCGAGCTCCACGTTGGGCGCCATGTCGTGATATGTGATCGTTAGTGCCTAATGTTTGAGAATTTTGCAGAGAAATATGATCGGAATGTTGTGTTCGGTCGGCATGGGTCCTCAGTGGAGACATCGGGAGTTCTAATAGAGCTCCACGTTGGAAACCATGTCGCAACCTATGATCTGGGATGTCAGTTCCCTTGACCGGGTTCCGCGGCAGAAACGCACGGAGTTCACGGGGATCGTCGCAATCGACGCCCGGTTGCACTATATTTTCAGACGACTGGAATCTGTGGTGGATATGACCTAAAGACGTGGTGTCTAGGACACGAGCTCGCGGGGGAGATCTCAACGAAGAATGTCGAGCTCCGCGTTGAGCGCTGTGTCGGGTTAGACTTTCTTGATATGGACCACTTAGGCAGTGATCGTATGTTCGGGGGAAATCATGAGAATGGACGGGCGACGTACAAGTATTGTTTTGATAAAAAAGGCCGGCTTCGTTA